>NC_072739.1:32641659-32941659 GCF_026930045.1 Uloborus diversus
CATATAAAGACCACTAGGACTGAAAACCCTCCCTGAAGGTAATTTGTAGCTGGGTTACTACATGCATGCAAATTCTGTAAAAGTATTTCTGGTAATTGTGTTTTCAATGTACACACACCTTAATAACTAAACTCTGAGAAAAACGTCTCTCTGTTGAGATCAGGAGACATTTGAGGCAGGTGGAAATTTTCAAGTTTTGAGTAAAGCGCATTTAAAGATAAGGTCCTAAGTAGGCTTTCATTGAAAATATTTTCTATATCATGCATTACAGAGGCACCTACCAGGGCTACTAGTGCTATCTCTTGCCCCAAGACAGAGGAGAGGTTCACCTACCATATGTACTGGTTATCTTCAAATTTTTAATTTTTGACACTTACATCCCTTTGCTTCTCACTGCCTCATTTCTTAAAAACAAAGGTTTTATTGAGTATGCAGCAATCAAAACCACATGATTACTATCTTCCTAGCTATAACCAATATAACTGCTATTTCATCTTACATTCTCACACCAAGTTTCCTTACCTCTGATGTACAGATAATTTGCATGATTGTGAGTTTAAGTTCAGCAATTGTAGTGAATAAAAGGAAAAATATGCAAATATAGAATTTCAAACATAAAGAATGTACGAAAATAATAAATTAAATTAATTTTAATAAATTCTTATTTTTGAGAATAAAGTGATCAACCTTGCAGTTTCTTCCCTACTTTTTTCAACATTTTAATAGTTTTTATTACAATTAAAGTAATTTACAATTTATTCATGTTATCCTTCTTTAAATACAATTTCTACCTGTGTAAGTGGCATTTAATTAGAAATTGGTGTATTACTTAGGATCTGGAAACTCCTTTTATAGCTTTTGATAATTTATAATGTCAACAAGTATTTTTGTTCAACAGTAAGTTACAGCCCCTATGACGGGGCTAATGTACTACTATTAATTATAAGCGAAAATATTCCTAAGGAGCCCAGATGTATTTGACAAAACTTCTTTTAAATAAGAACCAGCTTTATTCAGCAGAGGTGGCATGTGAAATTTGGAATTAAACACACATAGTAAATATCAGTAAAATCTTTGTATTAAAAGTAAAAATTACTGAAACTATGCATGAAATGCTTAAGAATACTTTAGCAACACAATTACAGCACCAAATAAATCAACCCAGTAAAATCTCAACAAGTTCTAATAGAAGCACCATTCTAAACCACATAAAAACATGTACGCATTCATTCAACTGGAATTATGCTCAAAGAATCTCTAGCTCACATGAATAAGGTTATGCAACTCTTCAATGCAAATTTCTGTGACAGCTGACATCTTGACACGTGTTCGATTTTCTTACAGTGCACCACACCAAGGGCGGATACAGGGGGGGGGGGCGATCGCCCCCATCGCCCCTTGAGCCAAGAGATGAATAACCGGGCACCTATCGAAATTAACCAAAAAAAAAAAAAAAAAAAAACTAAAGAATATTCGCGAAACAAAATCTTCTTCAGAGGCAAAAGAACATTTTTTCTTGCCTTTATAGGAATAAGAATTTATAACATTTTTTTCTTTTTTGTTGGGATTGAATTTTGATTTGAAAATATGATGAAACAGAAACCTTAAGATCTTTTAACCGAGAAAGAAAAAGTCTAACGGGCTAAAATGCAAATCATAAAGGGGAAAGGGGGAAACATAACCTTCGCAATTAGACATTCAGAGCGCCGCCGATTTTTTGATGACGCCAATCATTCTGTATAGCGTCACTCTAGGAAACCGCGGGAAATGTTCAGTCATTGTCTCTCTTGAATACATCTAACTTCCAAAGACTATGTCCAAAAGAAAACAAAGCAATTTATTTGGATTTTTCAAGAAGAAAGAAGACCAAGAAAAAACCCATGAAACTAGTGAGCTACCAGATGTTGTTAGACAAGGTACGTTTATGTCTTTTGTATTTTCTTTTCGTTTTTTTCCTTTTCTGATTCGACAAGTTTTGGTCTGTATGTGAGTGTGCATGCATAGATATTTTTAACGCCTCATAAACACATGCATTAAAAATCGAAAAGACGGCTCAAAAATATTGTGAACTGTAATTGACGGTTTGTGTTTTAAGCCTTTGAAAACACAAAACCTAAGTAAAGTTCCGGGATGATAATATTTATTAAAAATTTATTAAATTAGAAAAAACAAAATTGAATAAATTGACTAGGGCTATTCTAGCTGGGGTCAGTTTTATATTTTCTCTATGTATTAAAAAAAAAGTAAGGTCAAAGAAATAATGAAAGGAAGTCTGTGGCGGGCTTGCGTCCAGGGGACCCCATAGCACCTACAACCTTGAATATTTGTACAAAATTACTTCGAGCCCCCTCCCCCCAGGGTTTTCACCTGGGGTTTTATGTTTTAAACTTCGAATTAGATTTTTTGTAATTAATTTTTAAGACAGGAATTTTACATTAATTGCCTATTATCGGGATGAAAGATTTCCCATACCCCCGAGCATTCGATGTCGTTCGAAAGACATTTTTTTTTTCTGAATCAGATGCAGCTTGTTCCAATTTTATCAATAAATTAAAACAACTCAATCAATTTTTATCTAGGGAACCATACGATCTTGGGTTGGATTTGGCTTACTATTTAATTTTAATGATTTAGAAAGAAAGGTTTTTCAAACAATCGGCATATTTTACTTCTAAATGCGTAAAACTTTTATTTTTTACAGCATATTTATTTTCCTCTTGCCTTGTATTATTTCAGATGCGAGTTTGGAAAATGTGAAACGTACGAAAGTTGTTGACAGTTGTTGTAGTACACAGGCTACATCAGATATCGAACATTTTATCTCAGATAAAACTGCTGAAGCCAATTTATCCCCTAAAGAAATTTATCCGAATGATTTAGGACTATATATAAATGAAATGTCTTTATCTGAAAGACACAGAAAAGAACTGTTAGACAATCCTTTTAAACCACCAAAAGGGTTTAAGTTTCCCTACTCAGAGCACAATAAAAGTGGCAAAATTGAGAAACGGTACATTAATCAGTCACATTTAAATGATTACCCATGGTTGGTGTATTCGCATGAAAAGAAAGGTTTATTATGTAAATATTGTATCCTTTTTGCACCAGTTGAAGTGGGGGCTGCGAAATGCCAAGCTAAGCCTCAGATGCTTGGTCGTTCTGCTCTAGTATCCTTTTCGAAACTTAGAGGACAGACCGGTCATTTAGAATTGCACCAAAAAACCAATTACCACAGAAATGCAGTGTAAGCTGCAAAAGATTTCATACAATCTTATGAAAATCCTGAAAAAGAAGTGCAAAATATGTTAAATTCTGAAAGATTAAAACAGGTTACAGAAAACCGCCAGTAAAATGTAAAAAACCACCTAATAATAAATATGCATCTTGCTTCATGTTTCTCTATTAAAAACGCCCAATGTTCATTGTGGTTCTCGGTTCTGTGTTGAAAATGTATGCTGATGTCAGAGCTGCATTTATTTTGTACCAAAATAATGTAATGTGCACATGAGTTCACCTTTTTGATACCGATCATATTGCATCTCCAAAGTTTATTTTAAGTAATAAGTATTATTGTATTAACTTGTGCTTAATTATATGTTTGAACACCACACACACATACATACATACATACATACATACATACATACATACATACATACATATATATATATATATATATATATATATATATATATATATATATGGGTAAATAATAAAAATCTATCACCCCCCCCCCCCCCTTGAGAAGTTTCTGGATCCACCCTTGCACCACACCTGTTAAGGATTTCTTCCATAACCACTCGTTCACAGTCCTGACAACAAGCTTTTGAGGAGGTATTTCACCTTTCTAGCACTATGTAGCACCATTGCGAAAAAACATACTTTCTTTCTCAATGCACATCCCAGTAGCAGAAACTGCGAGATGTGAGACGTGCGTCACAGATTTTTCAGCGGCCTGCAGATAATTTTACCAAAGAACAAAAAGAAATAAGAAAAAAAAGAGAAACAACTTGGCAAAGATCGTTTACAGATCGTTTTTTGACCGGAAAGGTGATGGATACTTCAGCATTTTAGCTAGAAACATAATTGCCATATAAGGTCATTCACAAGATCAAAGTAGATAAAATGCTTAAGTGGCCTAAGTTTTGAAAAACAAAGCAGAATTGGATGTTTTATTTACCAAAAACTAATGGAAATAACCTAAAATGTGCAGCAAATTGTTTTTTTTTTTTTAAACAATTTTCTTGAGAAATGAAAAATTTTGTATTTAAAATTTCATCTTATCCTCTTTTTGCTTTGGGCGCAAAAGCGCTAAAAACTCTTCAACTCAAGTGTAGTCTCATGTTGATTTTTAGTTTTAAATTATTTTTTTTTTGCTAAAAATTCAGAAATTTATATCTTAATTTTTGGCGTAGTTGCCAGGTTTGGTCATTCCTATGATGTTGGTCCGAAAGACTGTTTAATTGCCTACATTTTCATAAATGGAATTGGATTTTCATTGCAATGCAAACTATTGAAAATTATGTAAAATGTTCCATTTTTTTTCTGATAATTCTTAATTATTGTCTTGAAAATGCAAAATTGCATCTTTAGAATATTATCTTATCTTCATTGCTTCAGAGGCAAATGAGCTAAAAACTGACTTTTTCATCTAAATTGTAATTTTTTAAGGATTTTAATGTAACAAATTCAAAAATCTATTTATAAGCATGAATTTTTTGTGTAGAGGCCATGTTTGGTCATATGCAAAATAGCAATAGACGAGTCTATTATTTGCTAAGTTTCCAAAAGCAGAATTGGATCTTTACCTCAATACAAACTATTGAAGGTAACATAAAATGTACAATTAATCATGTTTTTTTTTAAAATTATTTTCTTAAAACATGTGAATTATTATCTGCACAATTGTATTTGATTCTCATTGCTTTGGGAGCTTTGCTATAAACCAAAACATTCATCTAAAATGAAGTTTCCTGCCAACTTCTCATTTTCTAATTTATTTATTTATTCATTAAAAAAAATTTAAAAACCTGTTTTAGCTTAAAGTTTCCATATTTAAATAAAAATGTATTGAATAATTGTTTTTCATAGTGCGCAGAGCTCTATTTATTTTTATGAAGGTAGTTGAAAACCTCCCCCTTCTCCCCCCCCCCCTTTTTCATACTTCAAAACTCGGCGGCAGTGGTCGCCACTAATTTTTTCAGGTCTAGTGACCCTTGGCCAGTTGGAAAATGTCTGTGTCTTGACCTTTACCAGGGACTTGTGTATTTTATGAAAACTTAAAATAAAACTAATAATAATGCTTCAGATTATTTTCAACTGCCCAAAATAGTGTTGCAGACTGGCTAGAAAGTTTCTAGTTTCTGCTATTGGTATGCAAATAGGAACAGTTCTGTAAAATCTGCAGCCAGCTCAGAATCTTCTAACATGTTTCAAACAATCCCTTGAAAAAAAAGCTTGGTTCGGGTTTTCCATTCCCGTCAACGAGCACTCATCCTCACTGCCTAACCAACATAGACGCTTTCGCTGCGCAAATCAGTCGTGTACCAAATAAACTGGCCCAGCTCAGTCTGCTGACCTGACTGAGTGTATTGCATGACCACTTTATAGCTTTTCCTTTTCCTTCTAGAATGTTGCTAGCTTACAGTTGCACATTTGAGCATTATACTCTTTTGAGCAGAACTTCATGCAATACACTGACAACCTATTTATCCCATCCAGAGACTGCAGTTTTGTCCTTGATTGAACTCATCAGTCTGAAATAGGGAATAACTGAGCTGTTTGAGGCAAATGTCATCTCAAACTTTAGCTAATGAGAGATAAATTTACTTTATCTACCTAATTGTTTGCACTCTCAGCTTCAATCAGATGAGATCGGCTTCCAGCTTGGTTATTCCTTATTCCAGACTGTTGAGTCCAACCAAGGATCCAATACTTTCAAGTTTTATGCTTTTTCGAAAGACATTTGCTTTTACTATTTCCTAACATTTAACTTAAATAAAAATTAAGTAGTGTTAAATAAAGAATTGTTTGGAGCAGCATAGTCCTCAAGGGCTCTTGTGCCATTAAAAATTAATAAACCAACCAACCAACCAACCAACGACAAAAGTGCTGTCTTTGGATGGGATAGACGGGCTGTCAGTGTATTGCTTGAAGTTCTTATTTGTACTTGGCATTGTCCATGGACCTAAATTGAAAGTTTTAAAATTAAAACACCCTATCTTTTCTTGTAGTTATGGCCGCAAATGTTGGTTTACTTTGTATGCATGCTTAGTTTTATGCAGATTTCATTTTCTAGAAAGCTGTAGAGACTTATCCAATTGGGGTCTTCCATCCGCCATTGTGTATGCGTATAGAGCCAGGAATATCAACATCATGTTTCCGTGGCAAGTAGAATGCCTCTCAATGAAGAATGTTCTAGACGGTGGTAATCTGGTTTACTCTGCCCCTACAAGCGCAGGGAAAACTTTAGTGGCTGAAATACTAATGCTGAAGAAAGTGGTTGAGACGAGAAAGAAAGCCCTGATGATTTTGCCATTTGTGTCGGTTGTGCGTGAGAAAGTGAATTATTTTCAGGTTGTGTATTTTTTTCTTTGATTTAATTAAAATACTTCTCCTATTTAGGTTTATTTGTAGTATCAAATTTTTTCAAGTAGTTCAGTGTACACTATCTGTTTAAATTTAAATTCAAGAAAAGGATGGGGGAGGGAAGCAGGGGTGTTTGTGATCCGAAAATTTTGGGCTGACAACGCATTCTAAAACTGAAAGTTTATTAAAAAAATATAAACTTTTAAAATGTTTTTTCCACAATGATTCTTGTATTCATATTGCATATTTGAAGAAATTGAAGATGGACCCCTGGGGGAGGGGGGGGGAGCTGCCTCATAATTTCCAAAAATTTGAAAGTCTTCAGAAAATTTTACTAAAGTCCACTATCACCCCTGGAGGGACGTCATGAGAGAAATATTATCTAAAGCATGGCTAGGGGTGTTCACCTCTCAACACTCAATGTCATTGTAAGTTATAAAGCACAGGTAAGTAAAGCACAGTATCTGCAAATTTTGTTTCTGCATTTTTGTCATGTGTTATACTTTAGTTTTATTGTACAAGCTTGCTTATTTGGGTCCCGCTGAAAATAAAGTACAGAAAAACTCCAAATTCCAACACTTCCCTATTGTTAGGATGGAACCCAAAACATGTTTCTTTAAATTTCTCAAAACCTCATTTCTGCAGATACTGTGCTTTACCTTCCCATGGCAGTATATCTTTTTTTTTTTGAAGGGGAAATGTATCAAGAGAAAAAGCTTTTGTTTGTGATGGATGCTTTGCATTTATTATTTCTTTGAAGGAATGAGATGTAGCTGGTTTGGTGCATTTGAGTTTTAATTCATATTTCATTACCTAGTTGCTTACAAAATTTGAAGTTCAAAAATCAGTACTCAAGCTCAATTTCAGCTGCAGACAATACTTTAATAAATTTTATGACATGGGCGGATCCAGATGGGGGGGGGGGGGGCATAAGTGTCATTTTTTAGCAAAAAAGGCGGGTCATTGGTGAATTTTTCGAAATAGAATTCCCCTCAAACCCAGTTTTAGTGTATCTTTGGCCACTTAAGGTCATGACTCCCACCCCCACCCCCCTCTGGATTCGCGCCTGCTTTATGAAAACGTTTAAAATGAGATTTGTCTGTTTACAGGAGATGTTTCAAGATGCTGGCATTGTAGTTGGTGGTTATATGGGTGCCCATAGACCTGCAGGTGGTTTCAAAGCTGTTGATATTGCAATCTGCACCATTGAAAAAGCTAATAATCTTATAAATCGGTTGATGGAGGAAAACCGGTTAGATGAATTAGGTATGTATACTGAACCACTTTCGCACTAGTGACATACCTGTCATTCATCAAGTTCTGTTCCTATTAAAGTAATATTGATATACAAAAGATATTTAAGTGATTTGGTTATCAGTAAGTTGATTTACATTCTGGCACTGCTTGGTATGAGTTTTTTTCTCTTTTTGATATTCTGCCGGCAAATGGTCGTAGTACATTTTTGAAATGTGTATGATTGATATCAAAAATCTTTCTTAACTTAATTGTTGCTAATATGCTCCATCCATTGACTTATTATATTATTTGTAATAGTGTTGCGTTATTGCTTTATTTCATCATCGATTTCTGACCAGCATTCATTTTTCTTGCACTTATTGTATTGAAATCAACACATTTACATTTAATTTTTATATTACATATTTCTCTGTGTGCTATTGTGAATGCATACTGCAACACTTATTGGTGTACTAGGGATTAAAGTACAGGGGTCGAAGTAGTCCTATAACCTATATTTCCTATATTTTCAAAAAAAGCATCAAAATCGTCCTATATTTCCTATATTTTTCAAAAATGTCTTAGATTTCCTATATTTCCGTTTTTTACCCTATATATCTTTTAAAAAGGACAGTAAATAAACTTTCTGACATCGGGTTTTTCGCTGAAAGTACGTGCCCAAACGAATTTCAAATTAGAAAACTGAACTGACTAAATTCTGCAACAGGCATCTTCTCTCATTGGCTACAGCAATGTGACGTCACACTATAGTGGGTGGAGTTTCGAGAACTAAGGCTGAAGTTGGTTTTAGAATTTTGCGTTTGGGGGGGGGGGGGACAACAGCCGTTTGTTTTGTTTTCCATCATGGTTTTCGTTTTTGTTGGTATATTTTTGTGTTCGGTGCATTTTCTGATCGGAATGTTCTAATTTTTTTTTTTTGCAATCTTTTCTTTTTGTGAAATTTTGGGATCGTGGAATGTTAGTTCCTTATGATGTTAAAATGTAGTTTGTTTTAGTAAGTGGAATCATAATGGCGAAATCGCATCGCTTAACGAAATTTCGTGTGGAGTTGTTGAACCGGGAGGACATTAATTCTACAAATTTTGGTGCATGGTGCACTAAAGGAAAAGATGATTTTACTGCTTTTTGCCATTTTTGCAACTGTTCAGTGCCCATAAGCAATAGTGGATTTTCACAATTGAGGCAGAATGCTAAAACATTCAAGCATAAAGAAAACTCTGAAAAACGTCAGAAGGATCCTTCTCAAGCTCTGTTTGTGCTTAATACAAGTGGTAAAGGGTTCAGCTTAGATATAAAATCAAAGAACAGTGGAAGTAGTACTTGGGTCATGAGTGAGGAAGAAAAAATAAGAATTATATTTGTTCAAATTTTGTTTAGTTATTTAGTCTATAAAATACACTGTTTTTTCAAAAATTATTCTTTCAACTTCCTTTTAAGTCATTTCAGATGTAAAGTATAATTTTGTTTTGAGGCTTTTTTTTAAAACAAAATCATTTTGATAAGAATAACTAAATAATATATGATATGTATTATTTCTTTTTTCATAGCAAAATTATGCATATAATGTGTCCTATATTTGTCCTATGTTTTTGTGAAAAATGTCCTATATATGACAAGTCGGTCACTTCTACCCCTGAAGTAGTACAATTTGCTTGGAAATCTGTAATATGAAGAATTCCTTCTCAAAAATGCACTAAAAAAACCGGATTCTTAGTTTAATCATTCTAAGCTTAAATATAAACAGTGTTAAATGAGAGTAAAATATAAAAAAAAATTGTGCTCAAATATTTTACACTTTGTAAAATTCGTTCATAATGCGACTGCATGTTGAAACCTCATCCTTTGTAGACTTAATGCATTCACGAAATTGGGGGGGGGGGGGGGGGTTGGGAGGTGAAACCCCCTACCATTCTTTCACTTGGCTCCTCTATTGGCAAATGGGGATTACTGCAAGAATTTCGGTGCCCTACCAGATGAAGGTATCTGGGCTCTTACAATGTAAAACTTCCCTAGGCATTCAATTTGGCCTGGAGTATTCAAGGTCAAATGAATGCTCAATAGATCTTTCACCTGCTGTATAATCATTAGACATGAATGCTGATAATTTTCTGCATTTGAAGGTTCGCTGACTGGAGCCAGGTTTGAAACTATACCTTAAGAAGCCAAAACCTAACCACTACTCCACTCTGCTGACATTTGGAAAATTAGTATTGAATCTTCTTTCAGGAAACTGAGCCATAATTATTTATTGTTCAGTTTTTTATTCCCCAGCATAAAAATGATAAGTTAACACTGTAGGTTTTACTTGAATTATTCTTTGTGTTATATTTAAATGAATAAAGGCGATGCAGTCATGAATGGTGTACAACATTTGAGAATAGTTTTTATAATATCATTTGTTTTTGGCTACCGTTAAATCTTGATCTTATCACTATATAGAGAAGCTGCAGAGCATGCTGCTTACCAAATTAACTGTAATATTGAGCATCATATCTCGTATTTTTTGGATTTTTAAATCTTAATATTGGTTTATCCTTATTTGACAGGAATTTTAGTAGTTGATGAGCTTCACATGCTGGGTGATCATAGTCGAGGTTACTTATTGGAGCTACTTCTCACTAAACTGCTTTACAATAGCAAAAAGTAAGTTTTATCTTTTATGTGATTTTCAAATCATTACTTACCCAGTAATGAAAAATAGTTGTATATTTTATTTGCATTGAAAATATAATTGCTCAAAATATATCATTTTGAAAAGAAAAAAAAATGTAAATGATAATGAAGATTAATCTGACTCTTATTAACGGTTTTGAAGTATTTATTTTACTTTTCTATAAAAAAAATTTATAATAGCTGTAGTTGGGGCAGACATAACCTGGCAGCATTGTGGAGGCCACACTGATTCTAATCACAGCCATGGGAGTAGCCAGAGTGAGGCAAGGAAGGCCAACTGCCGCTTCCTAGAAGAGAACCTCTGATTCTCACCTTCCTTCCAAATGCCACCACAGATCATTTAAAATTGCAATTTTAGGACTTAAATTTCGAAAAATTACGAGGGAGAGCCACATAACTGCTTCTTCTGCCCTCATCTGAGCAAAAGTAGCATAAAATTCTTTTATAAGGGGAGAAGAGGATTATATTTTCACTCTAACTACCAAGGGCTGGACTAGGGAAGGGGGCAACCAAAAGCCACTTTCTTGTTACACCTATGCTTGCCCCTCCCTAACAGGAATCCTGGCTGTGTGTGTGTGTATGTAGGCATGTGTGTGTGTGGGGGGGGGGTATGTGTATGTGTGTAGGCATGTGTGTAGGGGGTATGTGTATGTGTGTAGGCATGTGTGTTTGTGTCTGTGTGCAGGTATGAGTGTGTGGGTAGTTGTGTGTATGAGTGTTTGTGTGTGGTGGGGAATGTGTATGTGTGTGTAGGTATATGTGTTTGTGTCTGTGTGCAGGCATGAGTGTGATGAGTGTGTGGGTAGTTGTGTGTAGGTGTGTGTATGTGTAGGCATCTGTATGTATGCTTGTGTGTGCGTGTGTGTGTGTAGTATATGGATGCAACCTGGAGACTTTTCGCTAGAGGAGCAGCATCGTGAGGAGCCGGTCGACGGTGATGCTGCAGAGGGTGCTCGCGGGAAAATAAAATGATAGCACATCAAAACTGTCAAGTGAGAACAATAAGCAATTGTGATTGCTCAGAAAAAAAAAACTAAAAAGGAAAAAATGTAAGCCCACTTGTTTAGAATGTTGTTAAATACTACTGAATAACTACACCATTGAAATAGTTTTATAATTGATACACACATAAGACAAATCATAAATTCAAAAGCAGAACAGAAGGATCAGCAGTCTGGGCTCATTCAAATTTAATGGGGTTCCTTGATTGGTCAAAAAGGAATGGTTCCTGACTGTTGATCCTTCTGTACTGCTTTTGAATTTATGATTGGTCTTATGTGGGAATCAATTATAAAACTGTTTTAATGGTGTAGTTATTCAACAGTACTTAATAACATTCTAAATTACTATTCTTATATTTTTTCCTTTTTAGTTTTTTTTTTTTTTCGGTTTTTATGCAGTCGGGGGTTTTTGTTTTTATTTAATTATTCTTTTATGCTCTCAAAAGTATTGATTTTTTTTTTAGAAATTCTTATAATAGAAATAAAAATATCAACTATTAAATCTAACCTTTTTTCCCTTTTCATTTTCATTTCAGAAATAATGTAAATATTCAAGTTGTGGGAATGAGTGCAACTCTGCCAAATCTCAACGTCCTCGCTTTCTGGCTGAATGCCGAATTATACCGTACAGACTATAGGCCTGTACCTTTGCAGGAAATGTACAAAATTGGAAATATGATTTTTGATGCTAAAACTTCTCAACTGAGCAGAGATCTCAAAAATATAGAACTGTCTTTTCCTAATGATTCTGATCACACTATTTACCTGACAATGGAAACCATTGCAGCCGGTCACGGTGTTTTAATCTTTTGTCCATCAAAAAATTGGTGTGAAAAGTTGGCTACAAATATTGCTAGAGAAATTTACAATACTGGTAAACCGTCTGGAAAACTACACGGTAAGTATTCATGGTTTTATTATTTTCATTTTATTTCGTTTGTAGCTCATGTTATTAACGTTCTCATAAAGACAACTAATAAATTTATGGGCAATTTCAAGTTAGTGTTGCTTATACTCAAGTGGATCAAAATCTTGGTAGGTGGCTGAAATAATTTGCAACTATTGTTCCTTTATAAAAAAGTTTTCTGGGCGAAGATAATAGTTTCTATTTCATAATTTTTTCATTTAATGCCCTTATCTGACAACTTGTCATTCTTGTTGCCATTTTAAGGAACTCAAAATAATATTTTATGTTAGTTAATGAAAATACATTTTTATTTAGTGCATTTGAATATTTTTCTATACTAGTTGTAAAGTAAAAACAAGTTATTCC
This sequence comes from Uloborus diversus, assembly GCF_026930045.1. Classification (NCBI taxonomy): domain Eukaryota; kingdom Metazoa; phylum Arthropoda; class Arachnida; order Araneae; family Uloboridae; genus Uloborus; species Uloborus diversus. The sequence goes on from NC_072739.1 coordinate 32,654,452, forward strand.
TTCAGTACAGTTTTATGACATTTCAAGTTGATTATGTAGAATTTCTTTTTTCATGAATGTGTTTTTATTTATGGTCAAAATTCTTACTTCAGGTAATTCATCTGTGAATAATTTAGGAGAGAAATTGCGTGAGCATATAAATGGTACAGCTGTTAACAGCATTCTTCAACAGTTAAAGGAATCACCTGCTGGGTTGGATTCAGTTCTGGTTCTTACGGTTCCGTTTGGAGTTGCCTTTCACCATGCAGGTTTTTATTATTTTGCTTTCAGTAATGTTGTTTTGATACTTTTTAGGAAATGAGCGCAATTTGATTAGATTAGATCAGTGATGCTCAACCTATGGCTCACAGGACAAATGCCATCTTCAAAACTGAATCATGTGGCCCGTTATTTACAATTTTATGTACAGAAACCCCATGCTTGAGACAAATAACTTCTCCACAGTTCCTTAGATCCAGACAAATAGTCATAATGTTGCAAGTTTGGAACCAAGTATTTAGGAAGTTTTCTCTGTTTATAGTGTTACAAATAAAAATCCATGCTCCAATCAAATTGCTTCTCCACAGTTTTCTAAGAAGCAGACAAATCGTCATAATGTTGTGAGTTTGGAACCAAGTATTCAGAAAATTTTCTCTGTCCATACCCAACTTTTAATGTAAATCTTTAGGTTTAAATTTAAATTAAAAGCAAATAAATAAATAAAATAAAATAATCAGAGACTGGTTTCGGAAGAAAAGTTGCAAACTTCACATTAGTACAGTAAACATCAAGCAATGATTACAACGATGCATGTTTTCCAATGTTTTGAAGAAAAATTTTAAACGTATTTGAATTGCGTATGTGTTCTAGCTTATGATATCCACCTTAATATGAAGTCTGGTACTCAGGTTAAAAAAAAAGGTTGGGCATCACTGGGTTAAACTAAGTTAGGCAGTCTGAATATAAGATTTGAATTAAAATGTTAAAAATATATTTAGGAGAATCAAGATAAATTAATGTATGTTATTCTTGTTTGTTAGGAGCCTTTTTGGATCTGTAAGTCTTTGAATGAGAGTACAGAAGTGCTTCAAAAATGGGCTTGTTTGCAGTGATATGTCATAATGATTATTTTTTTTCATATTGACGTATATCAACTATGTGTGGTGTTGAAGAGTCATAAAATTATATTCAATAAATTTATCAACAAAATTTCTGCTGAAGTTAGCAACTCATTGCCGTAGCCTCCTCATCAAGTGCTGAAAAAATATTTTCAAGATTTGGTACAGTCAAAAATAGGAACTAAGTTAGCATAAAAATTGGATTTCAAACCTCCACCCCCCCTTTTTTTTAAAAAAAAGCTTATTTTTAAAATGAAGTGTTTAAAATAATTTCAAGTTATAGTGTACAAATTATGCTTGGAATTTTTATTATTTTTTTCATTTCTACTATTTCTTTTTTGACATAAGGAAAATGTTATCTACCCACCAGCACGTTTTGTAGTAACACTCCTAATAATAATTATTTCTTTAATTGTTTTCAAAAAGGTCTATATGAGCATACAATGATACATATTTTGTTATTTTGTTTAATAATAAATATTGCCCTGTAGAAAGCTATACTTATAAGGAAGTTGAGCTGTATTTACTTATTTAATTAATTGTCAAATAATTAAGAACTCTTCTAATATGAATATTCAATATTTTTTAACTATTATTCATCTATCATTGTGACTTTTTAAAAGTCAAATAATTCTTCTTACACATGTTCTACTTAAACCAATAAAACCCGGTTTTAACCAAACAAAGAATTGTTTATTTATTAATTTATTTTTTTTGCCAACCCTGTCTCAAATTATGAGCAAGTGCTATTAATGTTTATATTTACAGGACTAACTTTTGATGAGCGTGATATTGTTGAAGGTGCTTTTAAGCAAGGAATTCTCAAAGTTTTAGTAGCCACAACAACTTTATCCTCTGGTGTGAATCTTCCAGCTAGAAGAGTTTTGATCCGATCTCCCTTGTTTTGTGGCTCTGTTATTGATGTTTTGAGCTATAAACAAATGGTCGGAAGAGCGGGAAGAAAAGGAATAGATAATGCAGGTATTTCATAAGATATATGAAGCAATGAGAAGCAAAGGGATGTAAGTGGACATTTTCAAGTTTTGAGTAAAACATGTTTAAAGATAACATCTTAGGTAGGTTTTCATTGAATTTTTTTTTTCTAAATCGTGCTGTATAGCAGGACCTACCAGGACTACTAGTACCATCTCTTGCCCTAAGACAGAGCAGGGGTTCACCTACCATGTGTACTGGTTATCTCCAAATTTTTAATTTTGCCACTTGCATCCTTTTGCATCTCACTGCCTCATTTATACTTTTTCAAATTTTAATTTCTTGGGTCTACCCATCATTTTTCTCTTTTGAAATTGATTTGTTGTAAAGTCGTTGAATACCCAATATTTAGCAATGCCCATGTGCCGAATACATGGAGCCTGAGGTGCTTGGGCTTTTTTATGTCCTTTTTTTAGAGGAATGGTGAGTGCTTTACTTGTGGAGGAATTTCTTTTTGTTTGAGGAGTGTTAATGATAATTGGATGCCTCACTTGACAAATCGATTAACTCCATAAAACAAAAAGTCGAGAAAAGTGATGAAGATAGTGTTATCCATAGGAGTGAATAAGCCCTCATGTTACATTTTCTGCCATCACATGATCAGAAATATACTGAACCAAAACTTTAATATAAATTCACATGCTAAGCATTGATAAAGCACTATTAAAGCAGAAATAAGGTTTTTTTTTAAAGTGGAGTTAATCGATTCAGCAGTTGAAGCATCCAATTGTGAAGTTTTTGAAGAATTTTTTGGCCTGCTTTAAACTCCAGATAAACCCCAGGGAAAGATCAGGGTTTGCACTAAGCATTCACCACCGTGCCAAATGCTATAAATTTGTAAATTTGTTGAAAGAAATTCTGATTTGGCAAAAGTATTGGTGAACGGAAAATTCTCAGCAATTAAAAAAGAAGAAAATATCTTATTCATTGTTATTCATTAAGTGTTTATTAAAATGAAGTCTTTGGCTAAAACTTTTGAATTTGGCTAAGACTTTTAAAATTTGGCTATTTTGTTGACTAGTAATTTGAAAATCCTAGCGCAAACTCTGAAGGAAAGATATTCTTATGTCTAGACTTACTTTTTCAAAATTTAAGAGGACTGCTATGGCTCACCACAAAACAGAGCTGTAAAAACATTCCTTAAGAGCAGTGACATGGTCTAATTGAACCAGAGAATTTGCATACCAATTTTTAGATTCTTTTACTTTTAAACTTCTTTTACTTTGACCAATTAACGATGAATGTATGTGAAATTCTGCAAAACTTATGAAATAAACATTTAAACAGCAGGAATCCGATAATTGTTTACGTAGATCGGGGCTGTTTCCAGGCCATGGCAAACTGCTGACCCCATGCTCATTTTTCCATTTCTGAACCTGCGTGTGAGTTTAGAGAAAAAAAATACTTAATCCCATGTCAATTTAATTCTAATGGCTGGATAAAAGTTTTTAAATTGTTACTTATCAATTTTGCCCTATGGCATGGAGCAGAATCATCCTGGAAAAGGACGTTTGGAACCGAAGTAAAGTGATCCCGGATAGTAGAAAGCAATTTCTCCTCCAAAATGCCAATGTACACCTGAGCGATTACTGTTCCTTGCACAAAGTGAAGCCCACCAACTCCTTGATCAGAATTACATCCGCAAATCATCTGGGATACAGGATGCTCGACTGTGTGTTAAATGCAATCGGGATGATATTCCTCTTCTTTGCAGCACGGGTGATGCAGTTTAATTACCACCACTGTAGTTTATTTATTTCTTGGTAATTTTTATACTTATATGAGTTAAGTAAAATTTTCCGTGTCTTTCATGTTATTTTTCATTTGTTTATGAGCTTTTGTGAATAACTTAATAGGTGAAAGTATTTTGATATGTAAAGATTCTGAGAGGAATGCAGGCATGTCATTGGTGAAAGCAGAACTACCACCTGTTAAATCTTGCCTCATACGATCTGGTAAAAATGGTTTGCATTCCAGCTTAAAACGAGCTATCATTGAGGTAATTATTTTCATTAAGTTGAATTTTTAATTGCGTTTTACTGAAGCAGAAGTAAAAATTTTTGTGTTGATTTATATTTTATATAACAGTGCTGGCCAAATTATTAGACTAAGACTGTTTTAAAAGCAAACTCTTTATTTATTACATAACTATAGACACATTAACGAACAGTGAAATAATTATCTAATATTTAGTATGCAATCCCTTGTTCTTGATGAGCATTTTAAGTCTTTTTGGTATACTTTTCACAAGGTTTACACCATTTCTTAACTTTTTAAAAAAGGAGGTAAAAAATTTTTTATACTCACGATTATATATACTCACATACACATACTCACTAATTACCTAAAACTAACTTTAAATATAACAGAACACACTAATAAAAAGAACTAGTGAACTGTTTAAGCTGAGTGAGGTTATGTTCCTGGTAGGTAGATAAACAAAGAACATAAACAAAGCAGACAGTGCTGCCACCTGCAAACATTAAATTATGCTAAAATAATGTAATAATCAGTGTACAGTATGTACTGTACTTTAACAGTCAAATAAATAGTATTTTAGTACAAATAGTGTATAAAAAACAAAAAACAAAATAAAAAAAAACTCTTTAGTCTAATAATTTGGCCAGCACTGTGTATATATATATATATATATATATATATATATATATATATATATATATATATATATATATATATATAAAGAAACACTATCATATACTGTATTTATAATCTGGACACGTCAACCAAAATGAACTTCACCACTCAGTTCAATAGGTGCCATAGGCTGCTCTATCATACTGGTAGACAACAAATTTGATAGCAATGTAGCAATATAAGGATTAACCAAGAAAGAAAAAATTCTTTTAAAAGAAGGAAAAAATGAAAAAATCCCAAAATACCCTGGGGCCTCATCAGGGGGTTCTCCCCAAGGGTAGGGAAAAACCATGAGATGTTTCGTGAGTGCTGATGGCGAATTTACCTAAAAAAGCAGCACTAGTCTCCGACATCTCACAAAACTAGCCATAGGGGTATATATATATATATATATATATATATATATATATATATATATATATATATATATATATATATATATATATGTTTCCTTTTGAATGTATTTATGCATTTCAAAACTAAAGATACTTTTGCCGTACTTTACTAAAATGTACTTTTCTGTTCCATTTAATTTATAAAGATTTTTTTGTTGTCAATTAATTCTCATTTTCAAACTTTTCATCTTCTTTTTTCAATTGCTTCATTAATTAAATTAATGTTGCATGGATCATAATAAACTTCGTTATCGGTTGTAAATTGCTAAAATATCCTATCATGGGTTATTTGTTTCCTTTTACATAATGCTTTACTTGCTTAACTAACAACAGCATTCGATCATGTTTGTTTTAAATCCTGATTTCAAGTCTAAAAAATCAAATTACTTTGTCTACTTAATAATCTAAAGTAGCTTATAAGTTTATCAAACATTCAAAGAATTTGGAAAAATAAAAAATAGATAAAGAGGTTTTACTGTGTTTGCTGATTAAGTTTTTGATTTAATGTTTCAGGTGATAGCCAGTGGTGTTGTCTGTTCTCACGAAGAAGTTGCTCAGTATGCTGGATGTACTCTACTTTTTGCTTCTATGATACATGAAAGCAACTCCAAGGATCTATCAGATGATGACGTAGACGCATCCATAAATAAATGCCTAAATTACCTTCTTGACAATGAATTTATCTTTAAACAGGAAAAAAATGAAGAGGGTATGTAAAATTATCTTTTTAGTTCTTACTTATCTTAGTTGAAATATCAGTTTGTAATTTTATAAGTAGTTGCAGATTGTAATTCATACCTTAAAGCAAAAACTGGCAGTAAAGTTTAAACACGCAATGCTTAAAGCATACGGGACAGATCACTCTGTATGACACCATTTTTGCATATATATGTCCTTTGCTTTTTTTCGCTAATTTGTATCTTAGAATGTATTTTCATGCAATATTTCTAGAATAATATTGTCGTTTTCTGTGAAGTTCTTTGATTTTCTTTAAAAACTTACATTGTTTCCTTTTTTTAAAGTTTATCTTCTGCGGGGAGTTTTGAAAGTTAGTAATGCTGTGTGAAGGTTATCCAAAACAATTATCTTTATTGAAGGTTTGAAAAGTTCTATTGAATTATAGAAAATGTAAAAATTGCACTTAATGTCAACTATTACTATCGGTGGAAAATATAGCTCAAGTTAAAAAAATCATGGTTGAATTTTATGGAAATAATTTTAATAAATAAAGCATGAAAAGCTTAATTTCATGCGAGCAAGTTACTATCAATTCAATACAATACAGAATAAAAGACTGAACGCACAGTCACAGGCTATTTTGACTAACTGAAAATGAGTGGGATTTTGGCAAGAGAATGTAGTATTTTTCAGTATGTTAGAAAATGTTTCAAAGAGAAAATTTGAATCATTAAATAGAAAGAACTTAAAAAAATTAACTAAAAAAATAATTTCATGACATTATTTGTGTAAGTATCACATGGACCTTGCATTATAATTTTTATAATTTTGTTTAACAATATACATTTCAGAACTGAATTTGATTTCAGCAGTACTAATGTCCTTTAATAAGCAAAATGCATTAAGTATCTGCAATTTTACACCACATTATTTCATTTACTTTTCTGTTTTTCTCACATATTTACTTCAATATTGGTGGTAAAAATTTATCTTTTAAAATTTCAGGTATCATTCAGATAAGCTACAAACCAAGTCAGCTGGGTCTTGCAGTTTTAGCGTCTGGATTTTCTCCTGAGGATGCTTTGCGGGTGTTAAAAGAACTTCAGTTAGCTCGAAGATGTTTTGTTTTAGAAAATGATTTACATATCTTGTATGAAGTAAGTCACAAATCATGTTAAGAGGTTATGTAAAATATTGAACTTTGCTGTTTATAGTTGAAATTAGAAAATTTGATTTGTTTTTCATTTCTACTTCTGTGATATGTATAGTTAGCATTTAAATGGTTACTTAATTCAAGTGGAACGTTTTGGAGGCCTGTTTAGGGCCTTTTCTGGGGAATAAAAAAATTGTTTGAAAATATGTCTGACACTTTATAAAAGTTATGGTTGAAAATGGACCCTTCACAAAAATAGTTAGCATTAAAATAAATTCTTCCCGAAAAATCTTGGAGCATCAAACCTTAATCCTCAAAATGAAATTTCTTCAGAAAATTTAAAATCTTTAAAACCAAAAAAAAAAAAAAAGCAGTTTTGGCATTCATTAGCATAAGACCCTCCTCAAATGCTGAAATTCCTTTTTGTAAGGCTAGTAGTTTACTCTATCTCTCTTTAATCAATATAGGAACTATACACAGGTATTTTTGAAAAATTTGTTAAGTTTGCTAGAATAATTTACTAAATGAGTACTTAAAGAATAAGGTTTTATAGAACCCTGCTTTGTGTCTCATTTTAATCTATCAAGGAAAAAAAGTAAGACATTATGCAAGGAGCTTTTTGGCTTTCAAAACCCATCAATAAAATGCTACAAGGAATGTTTTATTAAAAAAAAAAAGAGTTTTTATGATTTTATTGTTTGTATATTTCCTTTAGAAATTTTTCCAAAATTTGAAATATGCGATCTGTTCTCTATCACTCAACCACTAACAGAAAATGCATTGTTTATGTATAACTAATCGAAGAACATATCTGTAGGCAATGCAAAAATGTATTGAATCAATCTTTAATATTCTTTTAATATTCTTTTGTATAGTTAGAAATTTTGAGTAAATAATCGGTTTTTTAGCTTTAATTTATAGTCTTTTTACGTTTTATATTCACTTAGATATTTATTTCTGAAATGAAGATTTACGCATTAGTCGGCACCAACTGGCCGGTCGGTTTTTTGCCCAAGTGAGTATGGCAAAATGATTGCTCTTTTCGCGTTTAAACTCAAGTTTTATTGTGTAAATTGTTTTGCTAAGCATTTTATGAGTCCTTGATCTGCTCAGTTAGGGATGTCAAAAGAGGCGGTCTTTTCTTACTGAGCAAGATGTTTTATAATGCGAAACATTTTGCAATACTCACTGGAAATTCAGACCGCAAGCTTCAAAGCAGAAGAATGGAAGGTTCTTTCTCTTCTTATTATTATAGCTGAATGGTCAGCACTCTAGGGGAAGGGAAAAAGATGGGGGGGGGGGGGGGGCGGGAACCAACTGATTGTGAATGAAAGGAAATCCTTGAAAAACCGCATTCAAATGTCTATGTAATGCATATGACATTTTTCTTTACCTTTATTATTCTTTTGTACTTATGCCATGTACTTTGGGAAACTATGCAGCTTCAATTTACTTCAATGGAGTCACTAAGTTCATACATCCAAGTTAATGCCAGAGTCAAGTGGATAATTATTGTTAAATAAATTTTACATTTAATCTGATTCATTTATAAAAAATCAATTCATAATTCTTAAACACAGTTTGTTGCACTCAAACATATTCTTGTCATAAAGTATTTTTAAAAATTTTTAGAAAAAGTGGCAAAATGATTTTATTCTCGCATTACAGGTTACACCTCCCTATTTAAGTGAACAAATGGGAGCAATAAACTGGATGCAGTTCTTATCAATTTGGGAAGATCTTTCTGATGAATATCAAAGAGTTGGTGAATTAATTGGTGTGCGAGAAAGTTTCATAGGACTTGGAGTCCAAGGGCGGCTTAACAGAAATGATAGTAAAACTGCACATAAACTTGCTATTCATCAGCGATTTTTTGCAGCCTTAGCACTGAATGATCTAATTCAGGAAACTCCCCTGTCTGCTGTTTCTGAAAAATACAGTTGTACTAAAGGCATTTTACAGTCACTTCAGCAAACAACATCTACTTTTGCTGGTGAGATTTTCAATTTTTATTTTTTATTTTCCTCTGTTTGTTAACTGTTTTAGTGGTATGACACTATGAATTGCCCATCTCATGATCTAGGAAACTCAAAATTTAGTACTAAAAAATATTGTATTGTGCTTTTTAGGGTTTAATGAAAAAAATTAATTGAATCTTACCACTACACATGAATTGGGGTAACATTTAAGTGACAAACATGCCAAACTTACTACGTCAGAAAATTTTCCTGGCATACTCAAAAACTTTCAGTTGTGATAAAATAAAATAGTAAATAAAAAAATTGTTATAAATTTTTTCTATGTCATGAAATATAATTTGGTTTCTGATATTGTAGAGCAGAAAGATTGACCGAGAGAACTTAAAAAGCGTGTATTTTCTTGCAATTAAAAGCAAACTAGCTTGAAATTAAAAAATCTTGCTAGTAATGTTAAGCAAAATATTTTAAACAAATGATAGGAACAATTTATTTTGAATATAATTATGACATTTCCATAAACTTTTGAAACTTTTTGTTACATTGAGTAAATATTGCACCTAATTTATATATTTTAAAATCATTTGTTACAATTTTTTTTGAAATAAACATATGTTGTTGCACAGTCAAACAAAAGAAGCATTTCAAAACACTACAAGTTCTAATCTTTCATAAAATGTTATTGCAATCAATGTTTTAGTGTGCCTCTATTTTCTGACGATTTAAATAATGAAACTCCTACCTGTTTAGCTTTTTGATTGCAGTCAGGGCCAACAAGAGGCCATGTTAACTGAGTTAACCATGTTAACCTTGTTTTAAAAACCCAACTTAAGTACAGATAAAAAAGAAAAAATGCCTTGAATATTGTTTTCAAGAAAAGTGAAACAATGGCATAAAAAGTAAAATTTGCTGCCTTAAGCACCTGCCTACTCTACCTTATTAGAGATTTAGCTCTGAGTAGTAATCTTACATGAGTTAAAAATACTTTATATTTTACTTTGAATGTTATTTACACCTTTTTTAAAGACATTTCTAAGCAGTTTCAAGTCTTTTCAATAAAAAAATTAATTCTTACATGTACTTATATGTTAAAATGAATCGTTATTTTAACACCCTTAGTTTTTTTTTTCCTTGCTGTTTTGTAACAAGAGCCTTAGTTTATACTGTGTATTAATGAACTTTTGAATTTTAGGAATGTTGACAATTTTCTGCAATCGACTTGGATGGCACAATTTAGAACTGTTGTTTACTAACTTTCAAAAACGAGTTCATTTTGGTGTGCAGCAAGAATTATGTGAACTTGTTCAGCTGTCCACATTGAATGCCCAGAGAGCAAGATTCTTGTACAATGCAGGATTTGAGACCATTGCTTCTTTGGCTAGTGCTGAGCCCAAGGATTTGGCCCTTTTACTTTGCAATGCAGGATCATTTGAAAGGTTAGTCACATATGATGATCTTTCCTCTTCTCTTAATTATATTTTTTCAGCAATCAAGAAATTGCTTATTGGTTAGTTTGAACTCAGATGGCGTAGGGAGTAAGCTAGTCAGCTCGGTTTAATTGGGTAAAATGGATAAATGAATACCCGCATATACAAATAAAATCTCCCGGAACCGAATATTTCCCCATAGATTCAATGTTAAAGATTCCCGCTAAATTGAATTATTTCCCCGGATAATAGAATAATATTGATTGCCTTTTACAAGCATTTTTGCTGAGAAAATTTTGAATGAATTAGAAGTAAATAAATATAAAGTATAATAAATATAAAGTAATATTTTCCCCCGACAGCGGGCGAGAAAAACAACATTCATATTCTATCAAAGCATTTCCACTATTCTATACAATTTCTTTTGTCTTTGGCATTATATATATGTATAAATGATAGTGCAGTCAATGAGTAAATTAAATAACACAAAGAAATAGACACATTTTATCCACAGGCCGAGGAGTCAGTCACCTTTCTCACCTTTAGTCACCTTTTGAAAATTTGGTTACTTTTAGTCACCTTTTGCAACTTTTGTCACCTTTCTCACCTTTCTTGAAATGCGTCTTAGGATTTTTTTTTAAATAATTAAATCTTTGAAAAGTATCTGAATGATAGCTTTAACAGTGAAATTAATTAAAAAATAGCCTTAAATATGCTCCCCCCGCACCTTGTTGTTGTTTTAAAAAAATAGCTATGCTACCGGGAAATCAGGGAATTTTTTTTATCGCTTGCAATTGCACCCTATGAGCAGAACCAGTCTTTCTATCCCTTCTACAGATGGACTTGCTACTTATTTTCGGGAATGTATGTTAAAGGAAGCATGTTTATCCTATTATACTTTGAGCTTTGATGAAACTACCAATGTCAAAGACAAAAAAGAACTGCAACGAACAATAAAATATTGGTCTCAAAGGCCAATGTTGCATCACAACAAGGCATCTCAAAACTTTCTTCTTGGGCAAGGCAGTTGGTGAAATTTCGATTGAGAAGTTATGTGAAGCACTTACCGAGAGTAATTATCCATGAATAAATGTCTCATGCTTTCCTTTGGATGGTCCTTATGTTAATAAAAAGGTTTTTAGGTTGTTTGACACTATTATCCTTGAGACACGAGAAAAAAGCCTAATAAATATTGGTACTTGCAGTATTCATACAATGCATAATGCGTATGTCAAAGCATTGCAATATTTAGGTGAAGAAGCATCTGAACTACTTCTTAGTACTTATAGCTATTTTGATGGTTGGCCTTCCCGTTAGGAGGACTTCGAAGAAGTGGAAGCTCAACTAAATACATCTCATCGCAAGTTCCTGAAACACACAACTACCCCTTGGACCTGCAGCAAACAGACTACTGGAACAGTGGGATGCTCTTCAGTATTATTTTTTTAAACATGTGCCTTTAAAAAAGAATTCAGCTATGCAATGCAGGTCATATAAAGCTGTTGCAAATGTTTAAAAAAGACCTTATATAAAAGCTGAGCTGCATTTTATCCTTTCACCTGCTGATTTGTTTATGCAGTTCGCGAAACGCTTTCAATGCCAAGCACCTATGATACATAAATTGTACCAAGAAATAGAGACCATTTGTTCAGACTTTTATGGCTCGGGTTATAAAAGCCTCTTTCATAAAGTAAGTTTTTTTTTTAAACGTAGACACGGATGAACTGTTTGCAGTTGGTAACAGACTACCTCTTGAAGATCTCGTTGTTAGTGGAGAGGTGACAGATGAACTGTCAAAACTGAAAGAAAATGAAAAGGTTATGTTTTTAAGAGCTGTTAAAAAGCATTGTGTGACTGCATGCAAGTATGTAATAGAAAAAAGTTGCATATCAAACGGGTTACTGAAAAGTTTTAAATTTTTGGATCCGAAAGAGAGAAGTAAATCTAGAAGCTGTAAGAATTTGATAAAGGTTGCCAAAATCATGCCTTTTAATGTTCCACTCGATAAGTTGCAAGATGAATGGAAACTTTTGCAGCTGGAAAAAGATGATGAAGCATCCGAAAACAAAACCATTGATATCTACTGGCAGCAGCACATTTCATAAAAGGACTCAACTTCCAATGATCTAATGTTTCTAAGGTGATAAAAGCTTCACTTGCATTATCACATGGTAATACTGACATTGAAAGACTATTTTCTATTTTAAAGCACCTTTTTGGTGAAAATAAGACAGCAAGGACTGAAAGATTTTTAAACAGCATACTTATAGTTAAAGACGCTGTAAAAGAGTATCCTCATTTGCTTTCTTTACCAATTGGTCCAGAAATTATTAAATGTGCACAACAAGCACACGTAAATTACACAACATACATGGATCAATGTGAAAGGAAAAAGGATTTGGAATTGAAACAAGCAAAAAGAAGAGCAAAAAAGAAAGGATTGTGAAGAAGAAACTAAGAAAATGGAAAAAATTAAAACATATATTGAAAGTGAAACTGTAGAAATCTTTACAAAAAGCATATAGGGCTATTTTGGTAAAGGTCAGTAAAAAGGGATAATCCTTTTCTGTTTTTTGAGTTATTAACAAATTGCTTTTGGTCACCTTTTAGTTACTTTTTTGTCACCTTTTAGTCACCTTTGTTTTCAAATTTGTCACCTTTCTCACTTTTTTCAAAGGCCATCAGCAGTCCTCAGCCTGTATCCATAGTAAATTGATAAATATAAAATGTAAAACATGTTAGACAATGAGGGGGAAAAGGGAGTCAGAAAAGTGTTCCCAAAAGACCTTAAGCTAGCAATCCTCTATTATAGAATTTTTCAATAAATAATGTGCTGAAGAAAGGTGCCAAAACAAAAATTGAATAACTCGATTTATAAGTTACTTTTTCTAATTTTCATACTTGTACTTTATACTAATTATTAAACTATTTTGTTGTTTACTTTGCTTATTTCAAAAACTTTTTACCAGTAACATTGGTTAATTCCTTTATATAGCCATTGATTTATTATTATTACATTTTAAGACAAATGTTGTCAATTTCCAAAGGTAAAGAAAATTTCCCCGCTTAATCGAAAAATATTTCTTAGAATCGATGATATTTGATTAAATAGGGCGGACATAGTGATGTAAAATACCCGGATATTTATTTTTAGGGGTAAATACCCAGGGTATATACCCAAAATGGGTATTTAGCCAGGTATTTATTTAAAAAATTTATATTCAACTAAAATACTTTTCTGTATGTATTCCACTTTGTATATATATAACCAACCATATACAAAACAATAAATTTTCGCTCAAAAATTGTATTTTTATCGCATATTTAAAGAATTATTGTGTGAAACAACGTAGCAATCTAATATGATATTCACATTAAATGTGTTGAATATGCCTAATCAATGTTGATAGCTAAATTTCAGATATAAAAATCCATTCTACAAAAGGTAAAAAGCTTAACTGGACACAAAAAAAAAAAAAAGCAAACATGCATTTTTTAAGGTCTTAGGCTTTCATAACCCAGTAATATGTCCCTGCATTACATCAAAATGTAACGAAATGTCGCTCAATTTATCATTTCCATTTATTTACCTATATCTTTTGCAGAAGTTTCTTCCAAACCTAGTTCAAGTGTTCAGGCGTATTTTGCATCTCATGTATATATACATTCGAACCTCGTTGTCACAACACCTTCGGGACTGTCAACAAAGTGTCGTCATAGCCCGAGTGACGTCATAACCGGAATAGTTTAAAAATTCATAATTAAACATTAGTTAACATTAAAATTAGATTTAATGAAGAAATTAATAGTATCTATATACATTTTAAATTAGATTTAACTAATGTAAATTAGAATTATTGGTGGATATAACAAAAAATTAATTTAAAAAAATCTTCATTTATTATTTTTTTGTATAACTAAAAACTTTTCTAACTAACCTAACTTTTCAATAGCATTTTTAACACTCCTCCTTTCCACAAAAGTATCAGCAAGAAGGAAAACAATTCAAGGCTCTTCACTTTGTCCTCAATTTGATTAGGTTTTGACGTCTGAGCCCCACCTTCCGAAGGTGAAAAAACCTTTTCTAATTCTTTTATCCACTTTAGAGTTGTGTATCCCTTTTCAATCTAATAGGGAGCTCTTATATCTTTTTCTCTCATGGGAGAAGCTTGTATTGACCACTTACAGCTTAAGGTAGCTATGGTCCTTCTCTTCTCCTGCCATTTCTCTTGTCCAGTATTACAATCCACCTGCTTTGAATTCCTTTCTATTGTCCCTCTTGTCAAAGTCTGAAACCGTACCTTTCAGAACTTATCTACTCGCCCCCCACCATTCTCGAGGTGTCCTGCCTGGTCAAATCTTTTGTCAGAGTCCAAAGTTCCTACAACAAACATTTCCAGATATTTGCATTAATTTTACTGAAAATTTAACAAATTTGAAGAAATATTTGATCCAGTTGGTGCAGCTCGAAGTGTCGTCGTAACTGAAGGTGCACGAAAAAGATTGTCGTAAAATCCAGAACTTCTAAACATTAAAATTATATGCCATAAGTTTGTGAATTTGAAAAAGTGACTTGAAATCCGTAGTGTCGTGAAATCCGGGTGCCGCGATAACGAGGTTTGACTGTACTTCTCAGTTTATTCTTCCAAACATCCCTCATGCTTTTTTTTTTTTTCATTCTGGATATGACTAACCTAAATTGTGATTTTGAAATCCTGAAGTTCATCATTGAATTGCTTATACTTCTCCAATTAGGACATTGAAAAGAAAGATCCTTCGGTTCACGATATGTTTCTTTCATAATTTCATCAAGTCTTTCAATACAAAATATTATAAGTTGTGTCATAACACATGAATGTATCAGTTTTACCAATTATTTCATATTTAGATTTAAAAAAAACATTCTCATTCACTTTTGGCATTTTTTTGTAAAATACCCAGTTTTTGGGTATTTACCCAGGCCTTGGGTAAATACCCAAAAAATATTTATCTACCCGCTGGGTATCTATCCGATCCATATCACTAGGCAGACAGTATTGCCTTTGCGATTGTTTCAACTAGTCATATGACTAAAAATTAAGTTCAAGCATTACTTTTTGGGTGAGAACAAAGATTATTTGTTACTTTGATCTGTTGCTGGTCCCTTATTTACATCTAGTACAGAACCTTGGTTGAAACTTATGATATTACATATTCATTAGACCCCTGATATTTTAGAAGTGATCATCAAAGATTTTCCTAGAATTTTTTTAATCACCTAAAAGATGATGAGGCTAATTATTTATAGCACTAAATAGAGTCATTTCATGGTAAGACTTAACACTTTGTCTCCTACTTTACAGCTCATATCTGTACCTCGGAGGAATACAGCACTATGTGCATTTGGAAAAAAAAATGGTCGGGACATAGTGTTGTATCCCTCCGAGGTACAGATATATTTCATTAAAAAAATACTTTAAAAGGATATTGATTAAGATTTTGGTGCAAGAAATCAAGCATATGAGGCAGTGAAAAACAAAGGGATGTAAGTTGCAAAATTAAAAATTTGGAGATAACCAGTACAAATGGTAGGTGAACCCCTCCTCTGTCTTGGGGCAAGAGATGGTACTAGTAGTCCTGGTAGTTGCTGCTATACAGCATGATTTAGAAAAAAATTTCAATGAAAGCCTACCTAGGATGTTATCTTTAAACGTGTTTTACTCAAAATTTGAAAATGTCCACTTACATCCCTTTGCTTCTCACTGCCTCATATGTGTAGTGTCTTATGATTTTTTTTCATTACCTTTTAAAATTATTACTTTTTAAAGAAATATATGAGCTGTCACAAGCTGGAAAACATATTTATTTTAAGGAATTTAGACTTTGTCTTGTTGTTCGATTATTTCCACCTCAGTTATATTTTAAAAATGATTCTTTGTTGTTTCCCTTTCTAGTGCAAAACAACTTGATGGTGCTGTGGCTGAAGAAGCTTTACGCCGCTGTGAAGTGAAAAGAATACGAATAACTGGAAAACAAGGTGTGGATGAAACAGAGGCTGCCAAGTTAATAATAAAAGAAGCTCAGATGTTCATTAAGCAAGAGCTTGGTATTAAAACAATATCATGGCGAGCAGAGAAAGTTTCAGAGCCTCAACCTACTCAGGTATCAAATGATAGAAAAAATGTGGAACATGAAAACGTCTCTGTGGATTCACCCATTTCAAATAAATCCAAAATGGAGGCTTTATCAGTGAGTTTATCAAAAGAGCTGTTGGACAGCTGTAGAAAAGTGAAACAGGATAGTAACCCCACTAGCTACAATAAGTCACTGTCAAATATGAGTTCTATTCATACAGAAAAAGCAGATGAAATATTGCAAAATAGTAAGACATGTAACGTATCTGGTTCCATTCATTTTTCTGAGGGTACTCCATTGGATTTGATTGTAGATAAGGCACCTGTTTTGAACTCTACATTCAGTAAAGGAAAGGGTGGGGAAAATGTTGGAGAGGAAGAAGTTACTACTAGGGAGGTAAACAAAAGCTCTATTCTTCAGAACTCAGTTAGACTTGTTGGCAACGAACAAATTATAGCAACTACTGATTCAAAAAGCTCATGTCGTTTACAAAATGCTGATGTAAATCATCAAGCAGATGGGAGTTTCAACAATAGGGAATATAATGTAGACCTAAATGTACCTGAAATTGAATTTCTTTTTGAGTCCTTTGAAAAAAGCATGATTTCTCGTTCATTGAACGATAAAGCTCAAAATGGCTTGGTTTTGGATGATAAGTCGTTCAATGAAATTTTATTGTCCCAAACAGCAGAAACAGGTGACATATACTTATCAGAATCATTCGTGGAAGGAAATGTAAATTCTAATGAGCATTTGACTGCACCATCCAGAGAAATGTATTTTTCTCCTAATTTGCAAACAGTTGCTAAAACTGAGTGCAACAATCACAAAGATTCAGTTGCAATCAATGATAAAAGCAGAGAAAAAATGTGTATTCTGAGTGATTCTCAGATTGATTTCATCTGCGACAAAGCAATTTTTGCTTCTCAGGAAAATTGTAATTGTTTGGGTGTTGAAGACAATGAAATGCTACGGAAAAGCCTTAACAGTACAGGAAAGTGGTGTTTTACTGAAGAATATACTGCCGCAAAAGATACTGAAACTAAAATCCAAAGCACACCAAGAAGGAGCTTAGATAATGAAGTGGCTATTGATGATAATAACATAATAAATGAATTGTATTCACCTATTGATGCAGGTTTTGAGCAAAAGGGCGTTAAACAGCCTTTTGAAGCTTTTGGTGATGGAAAAAATTCTTCTAAAGAAATCTTAACTGCAGAAAAAGATATGGAAACTAGTGGAGATTTGTTTGAACCAGATGAACTGATTCTGAAAGATGAGGAACACATAAAGAATAAAAATAACATTTTGGTAACTGAACATAAGACTGTAAATTCACACATCGACATAAAGGGAATTAGGCACAAGGTTTATGATTTTCTTACAAAACATGATTACAAGCATAATCAAGACCAGATACAGCAACCTAGCAAAATTAAGAATGCCTTGAGAAGAATTGAGTCTGAAATGTTCATTCCTACAATTGAAAATGAAGATGAAATTGAAAAGAATCCCCCAGATGAAATTGAGGAGGTTCCATGCTTGAAAGGGAACACCATACAAAGGATGGAAGATAAAAGTTGCACTCTGTCGCTTGATAGTTTTGATGAATTGATGGTTCGAAACAGTACAGATATTTTCAATCCTGAAACTACAAAAATGGGAAATGAGAGGCTGGGCAGAAAGTTCAATGAAATTACTGCTTCTTTAATGGAAGAAAGCTCAAAAATATTCAAATCATGGGAAACTACTTTAACAGAAATTTCAGAAAAGAAAAGCTTAAATGTTAGTAAGTGCAAGGAAAATAAGTTTTGTGAAATACCGGTGAAAGAAATTGAATCACATTCAAAAGATGTGGGCACCAGAAAAGTTATGCAGCTTAGTCAGGCAGAAAAGGTACCAATTCAGAGTAAAAATATTTTCAAAACAGAGCCAGCAAATGAAGAGGCTGTTAAAAGTGAAGAAGTGGAGAAGTTGCACTTTGAAAGCAATTCTAGTTTTTTTGAACCTTGGGAAGAATCTCAAAATATTATTACTCCTACCCCTGCTACGGAACAGGTAAAATTGGTGAACGATTCTTGTAATGAAAATTGCCAGCTAACTGATGATTTTGTTAATGATTCAAAAATTTTTCAGACTTGGGTAAACTCACAATGCAATACGACAACAAAAGTTACAGAAAATAAAGACCTAGAGAAATCAAGGAGTACTAATAATGACAATGAAAGATGCTTAATTAAAGCACATTCAAGGCTTTTTGAGTCACATAGAAACTTTCAACGCCCTTCATCCCCTCTAAAGTCGGAGGAAGTTTCAAAAAATAGCCCTAATCGGAAACAGATTGAAGTAGGCAGTGGCGATATTGCATTAGATGAAAATATGTTTATGAGTCCGGCTGCTGAGTTTACTAGTTTCTCATCAGATTGCTTATCCCCTACTCCTCCCAAAACCATGTCCACGATATGTAATGAAAGAACACAAACGAACAAAACAGTGAATTCACCTTGTATAAATAAATTGAAAAATGCAAGAAAGAATGAGTCAAGTGCTTCTTATCAAACTCCCAAATCTTTACGAACAAATTTTTCTAGAAAAGTGTTGCAATCTGTGGAAAAAATGTCTCCTTTAAAAACACCCAGCGCAGCTGAAGTTTTAAATTTTAAAATTGTGGAGATTTCAAGTAATGAGTTGAAAAATTTCGTGAAGCAATTAGTGAAGGTACCTATGTTTGCGCTATCTGTTGCTTGTGAAAAAGCCTTTTGTGAAAAGACAGTTAGCATTGGTCCTCCAAAAACAAAAGGTATTTATTTTGGAATGTTTGATTTATCTTCATTTTTAAATAACGAATGTCTTTCTTATATATTTTTTAAAAAGTTTTATAAGCACACAGCTATTACAAAATAATTAATAGCTGATTCTTTTAGTCAATAGGTCATTTCACAAGAAAACAGAGAAGTTGTTTAGCACATGACAGCTGTATTCTTTTCCAAACATGTCATTAACAAAATGTTTTTGCTTAAGAAATCACACGTATGTATGATTTCTTAGGCAAGTTATGTATTACATTTTCTAAACATTACTTTTGATATGAAATATAGAGCTGTCATGTGCAAGACAAAATGTCTGCTTCAAAGTTGAATGACCATGAAATGTTATTAGATTTGTCTGAAATGTGAAAGCTACAGCTATTTAAATACTTTTAACTGACTAAAATTTTTTCCAAATATGCATTGCAGCAACTATGTATTAATTGATCATTATAATTTTGTTTACAGAAAAAACAACAAATGCTTCTCTGAATGATTGTATCGTCAATTCTGATATTAGATTAACAGGCTTGTCTTTGTGTTGGGGTGACACTGCCTTCTTCATTAAATTTTATGACTGTGATCCCTCTGGTAAGAATTGAATACTTGATGTATGATTTTAAAGTTCATTTATTTGTTATTTTTTTAGGGGTGGAGGGTGGGAGGCAGTTATGTTTTAGCAATACTGCGTACAAAAAATAAGTGTTTACTTAAAATTAGTTGTATGATGAGCCAAAACTAAACCGTAATCAAACATACTGAAGTTGCATTTCTAGATAATGCTATTGATTTTGAAAGGATTTGAAACACTGATACTAACCGCCTGTTTGTGCATTGTTTTTATCGAAATTGCACCGCCTCCAATAAACAATGGAGGTGGTGCATCCCCAGAAATGTAGATGTGCATTAATGCTATCTTATAAACATAATCAATTTCATTTTTAATTTTAATTATATCTGAATGTAACTTGAACAAATATAAATAATACAGGGCGTTTTTTTTTTTTTTAATTTAAGATTCTGATGCGGTTTGTATACAACATGCAATATTTCCAAGATTAAATTTTTTAAAATTTACAATGAAAATTATTTTGGAGATGGGGCTAATAGGAATGAGACTGATACTCTGGTTTTACACTTAAAATAATTGAAATAATTGCAGTGGTGTGGGGATCCATAAAAAAGGTTTTTGCTTATTTATTTATTTATATTTTTGGGTAGGGGGATACCCCCATGAACTTGCTGCAAATGTTCATGTTTTTAAACTTTGCACTCCTCAAACCTCTCAGATGGATGTTAATGGCTAATATTTTGCTCCTTTTCCCTTCAAATAAGAATAATGGCTATTAACTCTCAAAAACTGAAAAATTGGGCGACACCATCTTTAAAAAGTAGTGAGTGGTGTTGGAAAACAATGGTCACATTTGAATTCAGGGGTCATTTTGTGAAAATAATTGTGCCAGAAGCATTTCAAGAGGTGTTTTTGCTCAGTGTTATTATATTATGTATTGTTATTATACATATAACAGTGTTATTATCCACATGAAAATTACTTTACATTTGTTTCAAGTTGAGTTTTTTTTATATAAAGTTTGATAATGTTTTCGAATAGCATGAGAATACTTTCTTATCTTATTTCTTTTTGCTTTAACTAATTAAATCAATGAATTCAAGTTTTACACAAAAATACTTGATATAATGACATTTTTTGTTGTTATTATCAGTACATTGCCTTTTTATCACAGCCTAATCAGATTCTTATTACTCATCATGGAGTGTTTTTAATTTAGTTTAAATAAGTATAAGAATAACGATTCATTAAAAATCACAACTGTTTAGAAACACAATTTAAAGTATTAGATACCTTATGGGGGAAAAATAGTAATCTAAATTTCAATTTTAGTCGTAGTTTTATTTTCAATTGAAACTTTTGCAGAGAGCTTCCATCAACAGACCCCGAAGAGTTCCTATTTTTCCTACTTTTCAGATCTCTCTCCTTATTTTCCTACTTTTTCCTTTTTTTTCCTACTTTTTCTTTCTTTAGTATAGCATTTTTAATTGTGCATTAATTCTTATTTTTACAATGCCGCACCTATAATTTTCTGCATGTTTCAATTTTGAAAATAAAAGAAGCAAGCAGATCCTGAGCTTTTCATTGACTGACTACATTAATTTCTGGAAAGAACAAGAACGTTGCGGAGTTTGCGTGTTTAAAAGTTAAATTTTCGTAAGTAACTTTTTTGCCGTTGCGGCGTTTACGATCGACTTTTCTTTTTATCGCCCCAACTTCAGCCTACTGTTTTAACGAAACTAAAAAAAAAAAGATACTGGCACATTCTGATGCAATCATGTATTATTTACCCGTCAATTACAAGCTTTAGTTAAAGTAAACGGCCGACTGTTCAAAAAGTTCGGGAAAAGCAGAATTTCCTATTCGCAAATTGTTTGCACAAGTGAAATGGAGCTCTATTTAAACAGAAAGGCAATGTAAAACCTTAAAAGGAACATAAGGAAGCAGAAAATGAAAAACTTGTACACTGTATATATTTTATCAATGTTAATACGAAATAAAATCGACAGATAACAGAAATTCGCAAAAACGGACCACTTCAAAAATAATCGCGGAAACTAACTTTTTTCGTACATAAATATGATTATTGTTCATTCTTAATCGTAAACATGATTATAAAATTTATTAAATTTCATTTTCTTTCCTTGCAAAGAGTGTATTTGCAAAAAAAAAAAAAAAATGAAAGAGCGGCAAAACCTAAATGGGCAAAACGTTCCCGATTTTTGGAGAAAAATCGGAAATCAATTTAAATGGGCGATTCCGTTTTTATTTCTTCACATTTTTAAAAGTTGGGGGATAGAGCCACAAGCAAATTTTTTTTCTTTTTAATGAGTATTTTCTACTCTGATATATCATAAATATCGAGGAGCTGCTCATCATTTTTATGTGCTGTGTTTATGGCAATGCGGAATTTCTGAATATTAAATTTTTTTTGAGACTCTTACTCTTTTCGGGGTGCGGCAATCATACCGATGTGGCGCATCTACTGTAAGTTATAGTACTTACTGCTTCTGATCAAAGGGAGGGGGGAGGAAGAGATATATGCAGGCATTTGATGCCAGGTGCTCCCCCTCTCTCTCAATTTCGTGAACAATTTTTGAATGAATATTTTTGTTGTATGGTGAGGATTGAGAGAAACTACATTCCTTCCCTTTTATGCACAGAGAAACATTAGAAACTGATCTTTGTTTTTGATAAAAATGTTATGGTTACCATGCATGGATGTTTCCTTTTTTTTTTGGTGACAAAAATTTTGGAACAAGAGGGAGGTAAAAATCATCAGACCATTAAAACAATATTCGTTTTTATTGCTTGATTAAAATTAAAACTGGTCGTCACATTGATCCCCCCCCCCCCCCGCCCCTGGTGGTGGCTAGCGAAGGATGTATACTAAATGCAAATTTTATCTGAAAACAATAAAAAGCGCCCAAACTTGTATAGTTAAGTATTAATTTTCCAAAGCCAGGGAGGGGAGAAATTGACCCCACTGACTCCCATAAATGACGTGCCTTAAATAAAAATGTATGTTGAATGCTAAAAATACATAACATAGTACACAAACCCTTTAGTTTACTTATTTCGTTATTTATTTAGTTTAATTATTTTATTATAAATTTTATGTCCCATATTTAAGAACAAATTTTTTTTAGTTCTGCATTTTCAGTCTTTTTCCGATTTTTTCAAATTTAAACATCTGCTTCTGTTTATGCAAGAATGCATGTCAGCTGCTGACTATTTTCAACTAAAACTAATTTAATATTTCCTTTGCTTTTGTATCATAGTTTATGACAACATGAGCTGAAAGTGTTAGAGTATTTTCAAATGATAAATGGATGCTCTCGAATGTTTTCGTCTTTGACAAAACTAATCTTTAACAGAAATGGTTTTATTGCACAAAAATAGGAGTTTTACTATTATTATTATTATTTTTTTCACACTTAAAAATGTTATTACTGTATTGTTGAAAGGTGTTTCTTTCTTTGTATTTTATTTTCATATTTTTGTAATTAATATCTTTGTTTCCACCAGTTTATTTTTCATACTAATGACTATCAGTCGTCTTGACGTGTGTGTAGTAGGGTGGATCGAAAAAAATGAAATTTCGAATCTTAATTTGGAATACCCACCAAAAGCTGTGCATGTGTAAGAACAATACACATGTAAAATATTATCAAGTTCTAACAACTCCTTGAGGGTCCTACCAAGGTTTGAATTTCTCCAAAAATAGGAAAAAAAGGTCAATTTTCCAAAATTTCTATGAAAATAATAAGTTTCAAAATTTTTGTTCTAATACCATTAAAATATTTCCTTTTAACATGGTTTTCATGTATCTTCAAAATTATTTACATTCTTTGCAGTATTAGGTTCGCACACAAGTTCGTAAAATTTCGTGAAATTTCCAAAAACTGTCTTTTTTCAAGTCTTTTTGCACATTGCAATATTTTTTCTTTTAAAGTCCAATTTTTTTTTGCAATGACTGCAGAATGCAATTTTAAATGGAAATGAAATTATACTTTATTATATTAACAGCCCAGCACCTACGACAAGGAGCGTAATTGCTTCAAACTGGACCAGTGGTAAATTGTCGCACCTGTCTAGCAATTTACCTATTGGTGCTGCGAAAATTCAAATGGACCAGCAGTTTCACCACCAAGTAAAGTGAACAGGTGACGCAAATCCTGCTCGTATGCAGTTTGCAGATTAACCATGGGACAGGATGTTCAATTTTATTCTCTACGGCCGCAATTGCACCGTTCCTTTTTCTGGTATTCGTGGTCGTGCCATCACATGCAAAAACTAAAATCTCCTTAAGGCTTAAACAAATTTTCAGTTCAAAAACTACATTGCTGTCGCGACATGTTTTCCCGTTCCAGAAGTTGGCGTCACATGACCCAAATAAAGAGAATTGGATTTTTCAACCATGGATTCCTCGCTTATGGTTCTTCTACAGTATCTGTCTCAACCATTTCTTTTTGTCATAGTTTTGTCTTTTCGGCTATCGAAAAATGTACTTTTCAAGCTCTTTCAGTTCTAGTTTGCAGGTTTTGAAGAGAAGCACGTACTTCGTCTATGACACCTGTGACACTTCTGTCGCTGTCTTCGAATTTTATTCCTATCAACGACTTTAGAGCAATAATTATTTGACACAGTACCAAAATCCCGTAATGTTTCTGAAGCAATTGCTGCAGCACATCGCACATCTGTCAGAAATGCCGTACTGATAGCACACCTTTGAATGCGTTGGCAGAGAAAGCCTCATTTGTTCCACATTTGAAGTGGCATCAACACCAAAAAATGTTGATGGCTCTGTTGGCGGGAGTATAGCCGTTGCAAATTTTTCTTCTTCTGGAATTGAAACAAAACTTTGCTGTTCCTCATCAGTGTGATTACAGCATCTCGTTACGTAAGTGAAAATCTGAAAAAATTATTGATCCTGTCATTCAACGAAATGCCTATTTTTGTCATCCGGAAAATATTCTCTTAACAGTGATCACTGATGAACGAAGTATATCAGAGAACTGGCTTTGCGAAGATTTTGAAGGTCAGACAAGTGGTTTCTGTTCATGAAGAAATAAGAAAATTCTATAATTCAAAGGATTAACTTTAATGCATCAGACTACTCTGATGTTATCAACCGGCAAGAATGTGTAATAACTGCCACCCCTCTCCTATTTTAGCTGGAATATCTAATGAAAGTCTTCAACAATAAATTGAAAACATCAACGCCAATTTTGTGTTTTAGTTCTCCTGTCACACTCAGGTGGTGGAACGCTGTGCTAATATGGCGACAGAAGGTTCTTTGTTTGTGATTAGTCAATCGGCAAGAGATGGCTTCATAAGAGCAAAAATCAAATCTCGAAGTATCATGTCATCGTTTGAATCAAAAAATGATTTCAAAGAGGTTTCATGAATGGATGTGACGAACTGACTATTTTCTGTGGCTTTAACTAACTGATACTTTTCAAGTCCCTCATTTTCTGAAATATTGATGCTTATATGTCAGCGTGTGAGTAAATATACATTCTTTGTAACCAATGCACTTCTCTCTATGTTTTTTTAGTTAATACAACTAAATCATTTTGATAGTTAACTTCTAATGTAAAATGAGTAATAAAGTTATACTTAATACATGTGTCTCGACAGATGGAAAAGGTAGATGGAACTCGAAATGCAGCCACCTGTGTTTAGTGGATGCTGGACTCTTAATGTAATAAAGTTTAACTTCACTTCCGTTTAAAACTGCATTCTGTACAGGCGTAAAAAAGAAAACTGGACTTTAAAAGAAAAAATATTGCAATGTGCAAAAAAGCTTAAAAACAGTCAGTTTTTGCTTAATTTCGCGAAACTTAACGGCTTATGTGCAAACTTAATGGTGCAAAGATTGTAAATAATTGTGAAAATACATGAAAGGAGTGTTCAAGGAAAGCATTTTAACCGTATTATAACAAAAATTTCAAACACTAGTATTTTCATAAAAATTTGGGAAAATTGACCTTTTTTTCTATTTTTGGAGAAATTCAAGCCTTGGTAGGACCCTCAAAGAGTTGTTCAAACTTGATAATATTTTACATGTGCGTTGTACTTACACATGCACAGCTTTTGGCAGGTATTCCAAATTAAGATTCAAAATTTCGTTTTTTTCGATCCACCCTAGTGTGTAGTCCTATCTCTTCCTATTTTTTTTCTACTTTTTTAAGTGATTTTTTTCCTTCTTTTCCTACTTTTCTAATTTTTGATTCCTTATTTCCTACTTTTTCTCCTCAAGAAACCATTTCGGGGTCTGCATCAAGTGTTTGTTCTCGAAATAACTAGAAAACTTTTATGTATGAATATTTAATGAAGATTTTTTATTTGTTGAATGCTTATTTGCAACTCAGATATCTCATTCTTTCTTTCCAGCTCAGAAAACTTCAGAATCTGCAAAGAAAATCAAATTAGTTCAAGATTTTTTTCAAAAACTGTCCTCTAGTAAAACTATTGCTGCATATGACCTAAAGACTCATTACAAAGTTTTATGGCAAGGATGCAAGATACCTCTCCCACAAAGCAAGAACATAACTTACATGGATCCATCCATTGCTGCTTGGCTTTTAGATTCTGAGCAAGGCCAACTATCTCTGCAATCACTGGTTTCCAAATTTTTTCCTGATGCTATGAATTGCATGCAAGGTAATTCTTTTTTCCTTTCTTTTTCTTCTTATTTGCCAGGGTTTTCTAGATCGTTTAATTATAGCCAAAATTACAAAGTACAGTCGAACCCGCTCAATGGATTAGCCATTTAGCCATGAAGAAATATTCTAATAAGCGGGATATTCCATTAACCGGGATCAAAATAACACATTACATTAGTTTGGTACATTAAAAATGTATTTTATTAAGCGGGATATTCTTTTAAAAGATATTCTAATAAGCGGGCTCGACTGCATTCGCAACTCCAGAGCTCGAATATGCTACCTTGTGATGATTAACAATACTACAGAAAAAGTTAAAACATTCCATTCTACATGTTTTCTTTAGGGTAAATTACAGGCTTCGGACAGTTTATGGAGTAATGTAATTCAGGAAGAATAGTAAAGAAAACTTCCCACAAACACGATAAAAAATTACTGTCATTCACTAAGCATCAAAGCAAGTTATAAGTTACGGCATTTTTTTTGTTTTACCTTTTTCATCCGCCATTAGACAGTGGCTGCAGCGCACCCTATAGTTTATTGGAGTTGCAAATGCATAAAAGCTGCAGAGTTTAACTGATTTTGGGATAAAGAGTTGGAGTCGAAGGCTATAAAGAACTCTCTTTCTTTAAAAAACTTGCTTGTTTTCACATAAAAAACATCTAAAAAAAATCTAACAGTCTTCAAAAATGTTTGTTCTTTGTTTACAGAGTTTGACAATAGAAATGGCAGCATTGGTTATCATTATTGGAGCTCTGTTCCTGGAATCAAAAGAGCTGCAGCAGAGTCATACATTTCTTTTCATTTGACAAACATACTTCTGAATGAATTGAGGAATAAAAAATTGCATTCAACTTTTACAGGTAGGTATTTTACTTTATGTTAGTAGGTTTATTGCTTTCATACCATTGTTACAATGTTTGATGCCACTATACTTGCCTACTTGATATTGAAATTTGAGAAACTATAAATACAACAAATATTTTCCAGATGTCGAAATGCCAGCCATACTTTCTGTAGCCAAAATGGAACAAAATGGCTTAGGATTTAATTTGAAATTGGCTATGAGCTATCGTCGAGAACTTCAGAAAAAACAGCAAGAACTTTTTAAGAAGTCTCAGCAGATGGCTGGTAGGAATTTCAATATTAAGTCTTCAAGAGAAATTTCCAGGGTAAGTTATTCTTTATTTTGATATTTAAACATGTGCTTCAAAGTATAATTATAGTTTTCAAGTCCCATATTTGATACTAATTTTTCTTCTAGATTATACTATAGATTATGACCTTTTTGTATTGCGATTTTGAAAACACTAATTTATTGTAAAATTCAAACAGTCTGTCTTTAACATCAAACATGATACTTGAAAAAAAAAAGTCAAAAATCTGCACACTTGTTTGTGTAAGATGATGACAAAACTAAGATAATAAGTTTCTTGAGTAAATGTTACAATATTCTTATTTCTATGTTTTTAATTTAAGTTGGTACTTGGAATCATGTTTATCTTCAGTATCTGGAACGTTTAGCTATGTTTCTAGAATAATTGTAAGTTTTTTGTTTTTTATTAACTTAATGTGCTTGTATGCATTTTGTTTTAAAAATCAATTAAACTTTTTTCTGCTTCTTGCTAGGACTTACCAGTTTGTTACAATAGATATTTCTCATGTTCACTAAATATAAAGGGTTTTCTTTTTGCTTTATACCACAGTTAAGGGAGAGAATAAACTGCAATAAATATAGTTTGAATTTCTCAAAAGAAATTTTGAAAATAGAGTAAAACCCTTCCTAACGGACACCCCTCAAATGCAGACACCCCTCTTATGCGGACAATTTTTAATTCCCCGATTCTAAGGCAAATAACATTATTAAACCCCTGTCCTGCGGACACCCCGCTATTGCAGACAAAATATTTTGTTGCAAATAGTGTCCACATTAGAGGGATTTTACTATATATGAAAAAATGTACACATGAAAATTTATCAGGCAGTACAGTAATTATAGCTAAATTATATTTTCAGTTAAATTACGTTCAGAGTTGTAACAATGTATTTTCAATGAGAGATGTCTTCTAATAGACTACAGTTGTTCAAAAGCCCCATTAAAATAAGGACAATATTCCCTGAAAATACCCATTATAATGAGGACAACAGTTCCGAAAAATCCTTATCCGAATCAAGTAAGAAGGAAGTTAGAAATTAGTAGGAAATGGGTAAAAAGTGAAAAAACAAAAAAAAAAAAAAAACACAAATCTTTAAAACCTAAAAAATGCTTTAGCACTCCTCCAAAATTACTACACATATGGAAGTCTATGAACATTATCAAAATTTGTTACCTACATTTTGAGTTTATGAACTTTGAAAATTGAAAAGTATAAGTTTTATAGAATACAAGAGCTGCTACATAACTCTCTAGCAAATTTTATTAACCTTTTTAATGAGAAGCTGGAAAAGAGAGATCAGTCCTCACAAATTCAGTTGCAATATACGAGGAGTCGTTTTTAAGTTTGCGGCATGGAGAACAAGGTTAGTAAATAAAAATGCAATATTATTTTTCTTTTTCAATGTATTCACCTGAAACTCTAGTACACTTCTCAGATCTAACAATAAATTTATTTATACTGGCATAAAAAAATGTTGAATCCTTCACCGAAAAATACGCTGAAATTGCTTACTTGACTTCTTCATTGCTTGTAAATTTCTTCCAGCTAAGTTCTTTTTTTCATTTTAAGGAACAGGTAATAATCGCTCAGGGTCAGGTCTGGACAATTGGGTAGATGATTTTTAATATCAAAGCCTGCTTTGCAGGGCAGCCAACGTAAGACGACTCTTGTAAACTTTAGCATTGTCATGCAGGAGCAACACAACTTTCGTCAATTTTTCCATTTCGTTTTTCTTTTAGTGCTTCTTTAAACTGTTTTAATATTGAAGTGCAATATTTTCCCGTTAATGAGACATCTTTATCTTTATAATCTATCAGTATATTCCTTCTGAATTCCAAAAGATCGTGCCCAGTGGTTTTCAGCTTATTATGTCACCTTAAACTTCTTGGGCGGTGCTGTCCTTTTTTTATGATACTGCATGGAGTCTTGCTTAGACTCAGGTTCATAAGGATAAACCCAAGTTTCATCCCCATTAACAATCCAGGCCAATACACGATCTTCATCCGTTTTACAGACGTCTTCATGTTTTTAGTTTTCCTCCTGATTGAGTTGCTTGACTGTCGATAGTTCGAAGTCTAATGATTCAGTTAATATAAAACTTGGCATTTAGACTAATGAAGAGTCACAGAACACGTGACTACTAAAAACATCCTCGCCATTCTGCCCAATTAAAACGCATCCTCGTAAATCAGCCAACATGAATAAGCTTGGCAGCTCCTTGCATTTCTCGCAACTAAGCCTTTTTTGTTTTTTCTATTCCAGATATTATTCAAGGAATTGAAACTGAATTCATCACAGTTATTGAATAGCCCTTTGGCAAACAGGCACCTCTCGATTGGAACTGTGACTCGAAGCGGTGGCAGAAGATTACCACCCGATTTGAGAACAAATAAGGAATGCCTAGAAAAAGTAATGCACTTGCATCCTTTGCCAAAAGCAATTTTGGACTGGAGGAAAATTTCCTTTGCGACATCTAAGGTAAATAGCAGTTCTTTCCATTTGAGTTATTTAAAAAATAATAAGTGAGTTTATTTATTTATTTATTTTTTGCTGTTTAATTTTTGTAAGTGAGAGGAGTCCCCAACAAGCTTTATGTAAGGTTGCTTATGACTTGTTATGGGCAACCAACCAAAATCAATATTCCAGGAGTGCCATCAGTGGATTGTCGAAATAATGTCTTTCAAGGACACCCCCCCACCACATTTTTGCCATATGCTAGAAACTAGTCATTTAGCCTATGGGGGGAGTCCCAATTTTTGTGAGGATGAAAAGATAGCAAGTTCCCCCATATCATCCATATATTTCCACAAACTTGACAGTTTGTGCTCAGTGTCTTTTTCTTTCAGCATAGCATTATCCAAATTCTCAACAATCTTCTAGATCTGGAGTTATTCAACTAAGTATCTGCATTTACAGTCAAACCTCATTAACATGAACTCGACGGGGACGCCAAAATATTTCATGTTAACCGAATTTCGCGTTAACCGATTTCGACGTTTACAGAATTTTGTTAAGTTGACAAGGTTTTTTTGTTTTGTGTTTCAGGAAATATAGGTAGGAACCAAAGTACCTTTGTACAAAAGTGAACACCCAAGTCTTAAAATTTATAGTTTAAGTAAGAAACACCAGTAATTCCAAACAGGCAATGGCCATTCGGACCATTTATCTACAACAGCGCATTTTCAAACATCTGAATTTTCTTTGATCGCAAGACTGGATTTTTGCTGCAGTGTTGAGTGGTAAAAAAACACTTTCTCGCTTTTAAACCTTAAACCACTACATGGGCAGACCAGGTGTTCAGAATTAGACTTTTTTTTTTCACAATGAAATTTTAAATCTAATTTTACTAGCCACTTGGTGAAGATTTCACTGTTCATTCAAGCTTTTTTACTCTAAGCATAGTTTACAGCTAAAGTTCGTACTTTCTTGAAGCAATGTGGTTTTCCTCATTTTTCTACGCAAGGAGAGGAATTTTGCCATCCATGTTGCTTAAGTTCAACTGTAAATCTTTCGACTTTTAAAAGTAATTTCATGTAAAAGTATGGGGATTTTGTTTTTTCTCTTCCCTTTTTTTCTTCAAGACTTTAAAATTTTTTTCATCTTATGCAGGATTTCGTCTAAATCCTTTTCGTGTTGAGCGATTGTTTTAACAGTAACTTGTGGCTTTATCTGACTGGGAACGGCATTTATTTTGCATTAAGCGATATATCACGTTAAGAGAGTTCGTGTTAATGGGATTTGACTGTATCTGAAAATATTTTTAACTCTACTCAAGTGTTAGCTGTAGTTATTAACACTTATTTTGCTCAACTGAGTTAGGATTTTCAAATTAAAACTGTTACTTTAAGATACATTTAACAAACAATGAGGAGCACTTTGCTTACCTGATAGCTGATATTTTATTTTTGTAGCTATTTTGAAAAAAATCTTCATCATTATAACATTATGATTATGTAGATATTTATTTTGTGTTAAGAAAGCTTTGCCTTGCCATTTTAGTATAAGTAAGATAATCTATGCAAAATTTTACTGAACAATATTTTAGGTGTATGTACATACATGAAAAATTTAATAAATGCATGACATTCATTAACTTTTTATTATTATGTTTGATTTATATTTTTTGTTAATATTTTCTTGTACATTCTTGCAGAGTTAAGTAACTTTGGAATATGAGGGTCAGTCAATAAATAACGAGGCAGAGGCTATAAAACAGATTTTATTAGACATTCTTCAAAAATACTGACTAAAATTGTTTAAACACTTATCCCTCTGGGAAATTAGTCGCATAATTTTGTGCTTATAAAAGTCTTTTGGCTGCTACTCAAACCAGTTACGCATGCACTCTTTTACTTCATCGTCCAAATGAAATCGTTGTCCCCGAAGTGCCTTCTTAAGTTCCCCAAATATGTGGGATCGCATGGGGGATCTGGACTATAGGAGTTGTGATTTTAGACTTCCCACTTAAATTTCTCAGTAAAGTTCCTCTGTTGCATTAACTGTCTGTGATCTAGCGTTGTTGTGCAACAGGATGGCACGATGTGAAAGTTAACGGGGACCACACACAGCAAATGCAAAAAAAAGAGAACTTTTACAGAAATTTAAGTGGAAAATCTTGACATACCCCCCTTATAGTCCAGATCTATCCCCATGTGAATGTTATCCCACATCTTTGGGGAACTCAAGAAGGCACTTCGGGGACAACGATTTCATTCGAACAATGAAGTAAAGGAGTGTGTGCGTAATTGGTTCCAGCAGCATCCAAAAGACTTTTATGAGCACTTAGTTTTGTGACTAATTTCCCAGAGGTTAAGTATTTAAACAATTTCAGTCAGTATTTTTGAAGAATGTCGAATAAAATCTGTTTTATAGCCCATCTGCCTCGTTATTTATTGACTGACCCTAATATAATGAATTTCATCTTTATTTTAAGGTGTTGATGCCACTGTTGAGAGAAAATAAATTTAACAGCTTCCTTAACATGGATCGATTATATAGCACCTGCTATGTATACACTGTTACTGGGAGAATCAACATGCACACTCCGAATCTGCAGTTTGTTCCAAGAGATTTTAATGTTGACAGTCAAACAGATTCCAAAAATGACAAAGAGGAAGACGGCAGCTACACTGAAGAAGATATATTGCAGTATGGAGTCAGCCTTCGCAAGATGTTCATTCCTTCTTCAGGTTTGTTTCCTTTTCTTTCAATTAGTGCTTTTTTTTTTCCTTTCTTCTCTGTAACCGTTGATGTATAAAGGAAGGGGAGTTCGAAGTTTTCTTTCAAATGGTATCATTTCTTTGGATATAGAACTTGGATTATAACATTTTTAGCTGATTTTAAATGCAGTTTGCCTTAACCCTAGCTTAAGGGCGATAACTTGCTGCTTATGTGAGAGTGGGTCACATCTATCATGGCTTGATGATAAGCTGTTGAGTTTACTCATGGACTGATATGTATTCTTAATGTAGATTGTACTAGATTTTTAAAAGTTGTGTTTAAAATCTCTAATAAAATAAGTAAATAAATAATTTAAAAAAAAGAACATTAAAATTAATGAACATTCTCACTATCAAATAGCCAAAATAAATTATTTAAGACAATTGGTCATAAATTTGGGTCCTTTCACAATGTAACCTTGAATGGAAAAAAAACCTTGATTTGTTTTTTAAAATCTTTCACATGGGCATGTTTTCATCAATAGCTTGGGCATAACGCCCTGTAATGGTTGTACTGTTGCAGGATCCGTGACTGCATTCAAACCAACCAAACTGGATTTTAGGACTCGACCGATGCATCGGCGCCGATGGTTCAACAATTTAGCCATCGGCATCGGCGGCCGATGCTAACTTGCAGGAAACATCGGCCCATCGGCCTTAAAAACATCGAAAAGCCGATGGAATTGGCCGATGTTTTTGAAAAAAAGGACCTTTGTTTTTTTACTTTTTAATACAAAGTAAAAGGAGTTATTGTTTTCATACAAAATTGTTTACTTAAATTTCAGTATGAATTTCTATTTTAGTCACCCCTGAAAGAGATTTTAATACTGCATTCAGGTACCAAACAAGTTAGTTATTGCGTTATTTCTTGCGGCTGGATGTACGTATGTATCTCTCATAAGTCATAACTCAAAAATAATAAGCTGTAGAAGGCTAAATTTTCGCATGTTGGATGTGCGCTAGGGTGGAACGAAAAAAACAAAGTTTTTATTTTCGAATCGTAATAGTGCGGAAAAGTTGCCATTGGTGAAGACTTACAAAACAAAACAAAGATTTTTAAAATCGGATAATATCTTCCGATCCCGCAACGAGTCTGAATATTTGAAAAAATGGAAAATTTCGTGTTTTCTTAGTGATTTTTCAAAAATTTTGTTTTATGTTTCTTTTTAAGGCTCTAAGACGGAAAAGTTACGATTGGTGAAACCTTCAGAAATAAAAAAAAAAATTTGAAATCAAATAATACCTTCTGATCCAGAACCAAGCCTAAAAAATCGAAAAAGTTGAGGATTTCAGGATTTTTCCGAATTTTTAACATTTTTTGATCAATGTACTTTTTCAGGCTACAGAACGGAGAAGTTACGTTTAGTAAAGACTTCAAAGCGAAAAAAAAAAAACTTTTTGAAATAAAACAATATCTTCCGATCGTGCAAACGAATCTACATGCACTGTAAAAACGATTCAGAAACGTTCCTGGAAAATAATAGGCAGCTGATGTGCCCACTTTCTGCCAGTAACGTATCTCGCAAAAACCAGGAAAGTTTTCCGCTAAAATTCAGTAACCTTCCTGAAAAATTCAGAAATCTTTCCGTTTAAAGCCTTTGTGTCTCTGGAAGTTCAAACTTATATCTGGTAGGGATAATATTACAGCTTGGCACCTTCCTGATTTATCAAGACAGTGCCAAAAGCAGTACTGCAGGCATGGCCATAGCTAAATTAGAATTGCAATTCTGACAAAGGTTCGAAGTCCATACTTATTCGCTCCCTTTGGGAGTGTAATCAGCATGGACGAGCCGTAAACGACCTGAAGCCGATACACCTTATAAATACTCTCAATTAATATTTAAACTGGGAGCTAAAAGTATTTTTTTACAACAGAGAGAAGTCTGCATTCGTGCAACTTGTAGCAATTCAGGAAACTTTTTGTCCTTGATACGTGATATTTCCAGGAAGTGGATAAAACCATTAAAATCCCGAAAGGTTACACGGAAATAGTCAGTAATGTTTCTGAATTTTTTTACAGTGTGTTTGAAAAAATGTAAACTTTAAGCCCTTTTTCAGCTTTTTTTTTTCTTTTAGTTTAACGATCCTCATAAGTTTGGTATGAAATACTAATGGAAGAACGTTTGTTTATAAAACAAATGTGATATTTTAATACTAGAGCCTGCCTGTAAATTGTCCACATGGCCCTTTAATCCTGCGTTACTCATATTTGTTTCTGCCGCTTAGTACAGTGTATGCATCTAATATGCCCCATTAGCGAAATAAAGAACCGCAAAAATTTCACAGAAGGTGCCATTCATGTTTACAGAACAACTCAAACCTGTCGATACTTACCTGACAATCTAAAACAAGTAATTTACCTTGTCATTGAAAGAAACTCTTTCTTTGCGCATCCCGAAAACTTATTAATGGCAATGGTGTTTGATGAAAGGAGGCACATAAGAGAACTTTAAAAACGTCTTAAGAGCCAGAGAATCTGTTTCTAAAAGCAAAAGCATTAGAAACTTTGTCATTCCATCTCTAAATTTCGAAGCAGAAGGTTACACAGAGATTATTAATTGGAACACGACAAAGCTATCTTCTCCACCTTTTCTTCGAAAAGTTCCTAACAAAGACATTGAAAATCTTATTGCAACAGGCACTATACCCGACTGGGATATGAAACTATTCCGCTGCCATACGCAAGCTGTCGAAAGATGTGTGAAGCTAGTGACGGAGGCTTCACTCAAAGTGTGTGGATTTAAATCAAGAGATGGCTACTTAAGAGCAACATTGAAATCCAGATCAATTATGCCCGAATTTTCCAAAAAATCTGATTATAAATTAGCTTCAACAACTAACACTTAAAACAATAAGACTTGTATACTGGATTGTAAATTTGGTAAATATTTTATAACGTTTTATTATTTGAAAATGTTTCATTGTTGTAAAGAATGGTAGTTTTGCATAGTCAAGAAATAAATTAATGTTTATGTGTAATATAGGGTTTTTAAAAAGGCTTTTCCCTGTAACACCGGGGAAAAAAAACAAGAACAATTTTATTTTTAATCACTAAGAAAAGATGAAATTCTCCCTTTTTTTACTTTTCATGCTTGTTCCTGGATCAGAAGGTATTATTTGATTTCAATATGTTTTTTAAAATTTCTGAAGGCTTCACCAATCGTAACTTTTCCGTCTTAGAGTATTAAAAAGAAATGTTGGAGAATTTTTTTTAAAAAATCTCTAAGAACACATGAAATGTTCCATTTTTTCAAATTTTTAGGCTCGTTGCGGGATCGGAAGATATTATCCGATTTTAAAAATCTTTGTTTTGTTTTGTAAGTCTTCACCAATGGCAACTTTTCCGCACTATTACGATTCGAAAATAAAAACTTTGTTTTTTTCGTTCCACCCTAATGTGCGCACGCTCTATTTGTGCACTTCCCTTTTTGTTTTCGATCGGGTCTTTTGAAAAGCCTATTAACTGATGTTTTGTGGCTATTAATTACTTATTTCAATGCAAAACTAACATAGCGTCTCAGACTGACGATCATTTGGTGATGTATTGCAGAAATGGAGACCATGGAAACAAATATGAGATGGCGAAACCGGTTTTGTTTCATTTTGTTAGATTCCCGTTGAACCGACGATAATTTTTAATATTTCGATATTTGTAATATGAACCACAGTAATGCAGTCTTTTCTGTATCGCTTCGGCGGAGCTACAAGTTTGGGGCCCATCGAAATACATTTTGAGGCCCTATTTCTCTATCACAGAAGTTGTAAACATTTACCATAAGCATTTATTTGTAACTCCTGCGGTGCCCCTATGGTTATGGGGCCTCTCGCGCAATTGCAACTTATGCTATATTTTAAATCCGCCACTACACGTCAAAACAAACTCGGGTCAAGTTTTAAAAGGGTTTTTCTGCTGAATGTTTATGATTATTTTGAACTCTTTTTTTTACGACTATTTTTTGTATTTCCGAGAACACTTGCGTGCCCCTCCTCCCACTCCCTCAATTTCTGAAATATACTCTAGTTGTACTTCTGAGTTGTTTAAAACTAACACCATTCATAAAATTAGAGATTATCTTTTTAAGCTTTGTCTAATTCGGAAAACAAAGGGAGTTTTGAATTTTTTTCTTCGGAAGTGCTGAAGTAGATTCAGAAACTCTTCCGAGGCGTTGGTGGTAGCGGTTCTGTACTAAAAAAATTAAGCGATTCTTTAGTTTGGTCAAGAAATGTCATTTTGAGTATTTCTTATACTTGTTTCACCTATATTTTGTAATGCGCCATCTTTTTTGCATCATTAATAGCGATTGATTTTTTTTTCTGTTGCAAGTAACTATTTTTATGTATTTATTTAAAATCAATGAATAAGTTAATTTCGTTTTCATTATATGTTGAATAATATGTTATAGAAAAGTTTCAAGGATTTTCTATTATGCAAATTTTTGAATTTCAGAAAATTATTGTTAGATTGAAAAACTTAATTTGAACTTGTTTGTAGTGCTTCATAAAAGATTAAACAATCAAATTGTTCAATATTACGTGTGCAAACATCAGATCAAGTAGTATATGTATTCAGTTATTAACTTGGTGGTGTAAATATTGAGTTTGTTTATTGTAGCTGCGTTTTAAGAATCTCGCTGTTTTCATGGCTATTTCTTTTTCCCGCAAAATTTATGTCACTGTTATACATTTTATGAAAAATGCAAACTCTTCTACTCATATATTTTAAATAAGTATAAAAATATTCGTATTATGATTTAATATTGTACTTTATCTGTTACCTTTTTTGTTTGATTTGATGACTAAAAAATGTCTACGTGCAATCTTTCCACTTTAATTGCGTAATTTGTTGACGGTTTCATAGTTTTATTCTTATTTTTTTTTGAATGATTAAACAACATACTTTAATATTTTTTAACTATGTTTAGTTTACCTAAATCCATACATTATTACAATATTACTCAAATCTTAGTTATATGTTCAATTAAAAAAAATCAATTGTTTATTAAACAGTCTCCTTGTTTTTCTTCCCTTTTTTTGGCTGTTGTTCTTTGTCTTCCATCATACAGCAGTCAAAAAAGGAGAAGGATAACTACACCCTATACATATTGTACGTAGTACGATCCAAAAGTTCAGGGGACAAGCTGTATAAAACCTTACCCAGAATAGTTCACATTACCGAAGCACATCCACCTTTAAAAGGTCATCTTGAGGGACTATGTACTTTTGCCAGTGTTCGTATAACTTTTGGAAACACTCCTGGAAGCCATTTTTCGCTAACTTCTGTGGTGCAGCTTTATCTTCTCCTGACGGAAGAAAGCGGCGTCCATGCAAATGTTTTTTTTTTGCTGGGAACAGGTAAAAGTCACACGGAGCTAAGTCCGACGAAACGTTATGCTATTTGTTTGTCTTATCAGAGTATTGACTAATCGAACCGTGCATCCTCAACATGAAAGTCGCCTTCTTCCCCACGATGAAGTTAAAGCAGCAGCGCAAGAGGCCTTACAGGAGGTTGGGATAAAT
This sequence comes from Uloborus diversus, assembly GCF_026930045.1. Lineage (NCBI taxonomy): Eukaryota > Metazoa > Arthropoda > Arachnida > Araneae > Uloboridae > Uloborus > Uloborus diversus. The sequence continues at coordinate 32,692,882 of NC_072739.1, forward strand.
GTCTTCCATTAGTCCTTCTAAAAGCTACACGAACGTTGGCAGAAGTGCATAGTCGTTCAAGGTGACTATTTTGTAGATAGATGTACTTCTGTAATGTGAACTATTCACGGTAAATTTTTATACAACTTTTCCTCAAACTTTTAGATCATACTACGTACGTATGAGTTTTCAACTTACTATTTCATAACCTTTTTGAGTGACGTAAGTTGACGTGCATGAAGACATCACAAGAGAATTTGCGATAATTTACTAAGGAGACGTTCAAAATGGATATTTCGGTCATCTATGTGTTATTAGGTACATATGCATGTACATGTGCGCCAAAAAAACTTGTCAAGTTTAAATTAGATGATCGTAAAATAAAAATTTAGGTCGAAATCTGATTTTTTTGGGGGGGGGGATTACAATTCCTTATTCGTTGAAAGGAAGTAAAGTGAAATGAATCAATGATCCTTTAAATCCCTGACAATCTTATCAATTTTTTTCTGTTAGATTTTTTTTTTTTTTTGCCATCGGCCAACAGCATCGGCCATCAGCCATCGGCAATCGGCCATTTGGAGGAAAACAATCAGCAATCGGCCATCGGCCACCTTTGAACAATCGGCCAACAATCGGCATCGGCCCATCGGCCAAAAAATGCCATCGGTTGAGCCCTACTGGATTTATACCTTATAACATGGACAATGAGATACAAGATGATACAATTCCTTGCAGTTGAGCATTCATTGAGTTGTTCATTAGTTTCTTTTCATACATCACTAGTGGCCCATCCCGACTTTGTTCGGGTTAAAAAGCAATCTATCTTTAAAAAATATTATGCAGGTACTTTTAATTTAAAATTCAATAGTAAGCAACATTTTTTGTTTCGTTTTTATGAGATTTGCAACAAATTGATTCACCTCATTTCCTGATCAAGAGAGACTAACACATATCTTCTACTGAGCAATATAATCTTACCATGTGTAACGTTCATAAGAACTTTTCATTGGGAGTTGTAATCACTCAAATTGGAAAAGGAAATATGCAAGGACCATAAGGATGCAAGGAATACGAGCCAACTGATCTGCCGCAGGTGATGTAAGAACAACACTCCATGTCTAGATCATGTTATTCCGTAGTGATTTTAATTTGAGTTGAACTCCATTGCATAGGTTAGGCAAATTAATGTTACGAAATAAAATTATTGGGATATTGCCTTTAATTTCATAAGCATGAACAGAAGAACTGGGGAGTTAAGGTAATTATATAAGGAATTGTTTTAGATGATGCACAGTGTTGTTCTCAAAAACTATAGCCCTCTCGCATATCCAATGTAACTTTTTTGACAGACTTGGTCTCAAAATAAACATTGAGGATCAAATCATTCAGAGAGAATTTCTAAACTCATATATTTTGATAAAACACCTTTATGCAGGTATTTTTACTCACTTGTCATAAAAGACTATAGCAGTGTATATATCGGCAAGCGTTCCTCTAGGGTACCACACGAAGATTTTGGTGAAAGTCATTGTCAAATACAAATGTGACATCTCTTATAATTTTGTCTCATAAGTTTCTTGTGGAACATCCGGAGTCTTTCTGGAGGCTATATTCAAAGTAATTTAAATGTGGAAGGGTCCGTTTTTCCACCAAAGTCAAGTCCTGGCAGTTCCGTAAAAAACCATTGCAAAAGCTTATTGATCGAACTTTGGCTAGCGTTGAATTTATTAAGTTTTTCCATTTCCACTGGGAATGCTGATAAACATTAATTTGCATTCCTGGTTTTCATGCCCAAATTTTGTTTTAATAGAATTGTGTTTGTCCAATTCTCAACGGTGAATGCAAACAAAAGTCCAATATCAAGTTTCTGCTTCATTGACAATTGTTGCCTTTTATATAAATTAGACTTTGGTTTATATCGTTTGAAATTGAACGACAATCATTGTCCTGTATTTATTATTCGGTGTTCCTTCATTTGTTGATGTAAACATGAGTTCAGATGAGGAATGGATAGAACAGGACTAATTACTTTATTAACATCTTAAGAACATCACATTACACATATACATGCGGCTATTTACGTTACGGAACGTCCCGCCAAGCTAACGGTTGCAGTTCCAGTTAATCCATTTCCCCCATCCTTGCGATGCTGGTTACCATTAAGTTCTCAATACACGACATCTCCTTCCCCGTTACAAATCCAGCTCTGTGGAGGTCTCCTAAATCTGGTGGATCTCCAAAGCGGTGGTATATCTGGTGGCACAGGGTTGGTTGTTGGAGTGATGACATCGGTCACTGGTTCCTCCTGGCTGGTGTCAGCAGGCAAGATACCTGGTTCAGCTGATAACTCTTTTGAACTCGATGCTGCTTTTGCCTTTGCTGTTACAGTTGCAGAGTAGGACCTGGAATCCAGACGTTGAGTGGAAGTGACTCGTTCCCAGTCCTGGTTCTCTAGATCTCCACTCTCCCTCATTTGATCTACGTGCCGATGTCACAATTGCCCATTTATGTCAATGATGTAGTAAAGTTGTCCATCCCAGCTGATTACTTTCCCGAACTTCCACCTTTTCTCCCCATGGCGATAATTACGTACAGCTATGTTGTCATTGGTGAGGAAGCCACAATCTACGAACTGGAAGCTGTCCTTCCTGATTCTATCTTGGACCATTGCCTACAGATCTGGTTTGACCAAGATGATGCAGGTTCGGGTTTCCCGCTTCATCAGCAACATTGCCGGACTATGGACGGTGGTCATGTTCGGCGCTTTCTTGTACTGCATCAAGAAAGTGCTAAGCTTCTGTTGGATGGTGCCAGGATGTTCCATCATGGCTGGAAGAGATTGTTTGAGTGTGAACACATAACGTTCAGCCTGGCCTTTGCTGGAAGGCTTGAATGTAGCTGAAGGTTTATGTTTTATCCCATTTTGTCTCAGGAAATTCTGGAACTCATCGGACTTAAACTGTGGACCGTCATCAATAACTACCATCAGTGGAAATCCAAAGCTCGGGAAGCAGTCCCTTAGGCACTCTATCATTTTAAATGAGGTGGTACTCTTCATTAGATAAACTTCCAGCCATTTAGAATGTGCGTCAACAATGATGAGGTACATGTGTCTGAACAGTGGTCTAACAAAGTCAACATGAAGCCTTTCCCAAGATTTACTTGGATACTCCCAATGGTGAACCTTTGCCTTCTGGGGATCTGTTTTTATCTGGCACTCAGCTCTGGAATCGTTTTGGTACAACTCTTGATCCATACATGATGCAGCCATCCTGGAGACTGTATTCTATCTCCTTCCCCTTCAGTCCTTCTCCACTTCGAAATGCCTGCAACAGTGGTTTGCATTCTTCATCTTTCTCGGTTTCTTTGGCCAACTCCCTGGCCGTGACTGGGAGGGTCTCAATCTGTTGCAACTGGTAGAGCGTAACATCATCCGGCAACCTTGAGAGAAAATCCCCATTTCCGTGCTTCTTAGTGTTGCGGTAAATGATGTCAAATTGAAAGGATTGCTACGGCAAAGCATAATGTAAGTCTTGTTGAGGCCAAAATTGGTAGACCTTTCTTAGATTCAGAAATTGCTATTAATGGCTTGTGATCTGTTAGGAGGATAAATCTTTGTGCCTTTAGATATAGGTAGAATTTTTTAGCAGCCACACAATTGCAAGAACTTCCTTGTCAATCTGTGAATATTTTTTCTCTGCATTGTTAAGAGTGCTCGATGCAAATGCTATGGGTCTTTCTGTTCCATCGGACATTTTGTGGGATAGCACCGCTTCTAAGCCTACAGGGCTCGCATCGGTTGCCAAAGTAACAGGAAGTGCTGGGTCATAATGCACTAGAATTTATGGGGAACAAATTTCTTTTTTAATGTTTTGGAATGATTGCTCACAGTCCAGATAAATCTTGTGTTCTTTTTTTGTTAAATTATTTAGCGGATTAGCAATTGTGGCCAAATTTGGACAAAACTTCCCATACAATTGCACTAACCCTAGAAAACTTTGAACTTCTTGCACTTTTTTTGGCTTAGGGGCACTAGCAATTGCACAAATTTTTTCGTCTGTTTTATGCAAACCCTTGGAATTGATTTTATGACCCTATAATTTTATCTCTTTTTCAAAGAATTTACTTTTGCTCAAATTAAGCTTTAATCCCTGATCTTTGCATTTTTGGAAAAAAGTTTTTAGTCCCCCAAAATGTGCATTGTCAGTCGATCCTGTTATGCGAGCATCATCCATAAATACTTTTACCCCTCCCATTCTCTGGAACAGACTGTCTATGTAGTGCTGCCAAATAGCTGGAACCAGGTTTAGCCCATACATGAGTCTTTTGCATTTAAACAACCTTTTTGTGGTGTTAATTGTCAGGAGTTTTTGACTATCTTCATGCACCTTTAATTGCAAGTAGGAGTGCTTAAAATCTAATTTTGAAAAGTCTTTACCTCCATTTAAACACAAAACTATCTCCTCTAACCTTGGTAGAGGATGTTGTTGTACCATTAAGCTAGGGTTTACTGTTACCGAGTGGTCTTCAAATAGAGGTATTGACCCATCTGATTTTATGACTGGTACTACTGGCATTGCCCCATTCAGATGTCTCTACCTTTTCAATAATTCCTTCCCTTTCTACTCTGTCAATTTCTTTTTCGACACGATCTTTCAAAGTGAACAAACAGAACAGGTCTTGACCGACAAAATTTCGGCATAACATCTGACTTAAGTTCCAATTTGACCTCATAACTATTTATCTCCCCTAGTCATCAAAAAATTCTTTATAATCGTCTAACAATTTAGGAAGACTAACATTTGTTTCTACTTTGCATTTTTTTTATTGAGTTCCAATCTAATTTAATTTATACAACTATTCGCTACCTAAGATTGTATCTAAATATTCCTTTACAATATCCAAATTTAATTCATCATACATAATCTCATTATAAGTAACCTTTACCATTACATAACACATTTTAATAATTCTATCCCCTTTGTAGATTTTGAAAATTAATTTTGTAGGCTGAATTTTCTTCTTAGAAATTTTTCGAAAATTCTTCAGGGACATTACTGATACACTTCCTCCACCATCAATTTCGAAAGACACCCAATGACATTCTATTTGAACTTTAACCATTATCGGTTTACTTGATTCTGTTGTTCTGGCAGTGTATCTTCTGCGGATTGAATGATGTAAATAGGTACGAAAACAGTATCTTCAATTTCAGAAAAACTTTCTACCCCTACCTGCTTTTGCTTAACAGGTTTATTTGCTTTATTTAACTTGGCAGAAAAACATGCTTTCCCCAAATTGCCAATTTTATCGCATAAATTTCATTTATATGTCTTAAAATTACATTTATCTTTTGAATGATATGTTCCATTACATCGCAAGCACGATTTACTCATAGTTTTGCACCCAGCCTTTTGTTTATATTTGTTCTTCTTGAATTGCTTTTTTTTTTCCCACTCCCATCTCATGGGCATTTACCGCTTTATCCAAAAGCTCTGAAGTACTTTATAGGGCCTTTTCCATGGCCAAGGCAATTTTTAGTGTTCCCTCTAAATTAGTGTCATCATCCTCAAATATCCTATTTAGGATAGCTTTATCTCGCAAATACTTACAAAAACATCTCTCAGCATAACATTAAACATTCCTTCACCATACCAACATGGAATTGAGAGGGATCGTAACTCTGCCAAATACTCGTTTACTGTTTCCCCCTCCCGCTGCTTGCAATTTAAGAACAAATGCTTGCTTGGAATTATTAGTGGTTTCGGATTTAAATGGTCTTTGAGAGAACTTTTTAAACAATCAAAATCTTTATCTGATGGGTTATCAGGAGCGAGCAGATTCTTTAACGAATTATGCTTTTTGGGGGATAAATTTGAAATGAAAGCTAACCCACGATTTTTGTCCGGAACATTTTGGACCTTCAAATATGCTTCAAAGCATTCAAGGAACGAATCAAAGTTTTCCTGACCTTCTTCAAATTTTTCAAAATGGACTGAAACTTTAGAACTTTCATTTGATTTCGTTTCTGGCGTAACTGCCAATCTTTTCATTAATAACTTGTTTTGCCCAATTAATGATTGAATGAGCTCCTCCATGATAAATTTAATCAGAATATAGGATTACTAAACTTTTATCTTGACTGATTTCGGGTTTTACCCTAATTCATAAGATTCTTCAAAAGCACATTGGGAATTCGGAAGTAAAACTTCATTATTTCACAGGTTCTTATAAACATCTCATGGCCAACTGTCCTGTATTTATTATTCGGTGGTCCTTCATTTGTTGATGTAAACATGAGTTCAGATGAAGCATGGATAGAACAGGACTAATTACTTTAGTTACATCTTAAGAACATTACATTTCACACCTACACATGGCTATTTACATTACGGAATGCCCCGCTGAGCTAACCGTTGCAGTTCCAGTTAATTGGTTTCCCCCTTCCTTGAGATGCCGGTAACCATTAAGTTCTCAATACATGACAATCATAGTATTTCTGCTGACACTCTCCTTCCATTATGTTGTCTTAGATAAATTTTTCAAATGTTGGCTATAAAACAATAGAATCTAAAAGTTTAAAGGACCTTTAATCACTCCTACATTGTAATGCAAGACAATCTGTGGTTGTTTTTTACGTGTACAACAATAAGCAGTACGAAATATAAACTGGTAGCGAGGACAAAATTAGGGTTTAAAAAATTAGTACAAATACATTTATGCATAATTTATGGCTTATGTCACTCAGTACAAATGCACCTTTCATATAGTGAAAGAATTTTTCAAATAGGTGCTATACCGTTTCCACCTCTTGTGTAAAGATAACAAGAGAATACATGGTCTTTTAGAGACATTTAATGCAATCAATATTTACAGCTATATTAAAAATTACAGATTATTTAATGTTACAAAGATATTTTGAACTACAAGAGCCATAGTCCGTGACTCCCAACTCTCTGCTCTCCTAGTGTCTCCTCCTTTGACCTATTTATTTTCTCTTATGTATGGGGATTCATTTGGCGGGGAATGCACCCCTGTTTAAAACAGTCAGACGGTGTTGACAAAATGTGTAAAGATCTTCTCCTTCTGCTGTCTGAGGTTTCAACTGCGTTGACAGGGTGGTTGAAAAATGTTCCCTATAGTGTCACAGACATCATATCAAACCAATCGGAGAAATTTTATGTTCACAACAAATGTCCAGCTCCGGATAAAATTCAGCTATTTTGAAGATCTCATTTCGAACATTTCTCAGAAAACCGGAGCAAAAGCCGTATTTACGTGTGGTCCTATACTTATCCAGCTCCTATTCTGGTGACAGATATAAAACACCAGCGTAACATATGTTTTTCTCACGATGAGTGTGGTCTGGGAAAGAATTTCTAGATCGACCCCACACATTGAATCAAAATAGCAAACAACTGGAGGAATCTCATCGGTATAGGTGCATTGGTTCCGGAGATTACCTTGAACATATAAACGTACAAAAATTTGCTCTCTTTCTTTATAATATTAGCACAGATTTTATCCATGCTTCCAATTTTTATATCTTTGTATTCAGCATAGTTATTACCAGAACTATATGTGAAAGTACATCGAACTGCACATACATCTAGAATACTTTGCTGTTGTGTCGTTGATCTTACCTCACGAATAACAGTTCTTTATCTCATGAACCTCTCTGATCGCTCTGAGATAGATTCTCGATCTCTAGATGCTCTCATGCGTTCATTAATTTCTGCAAGTCGCTCTGAACATTGTGATGTTGATTCTTGAGATATTCGGGATGAAGAAGCTGCAGACATTTGCACTAAATGATCTTGCCTCTCTTCGTGACTTTCGTCAGCACGTCTTCTTCTTCCAGATCTGTTCGCCTAAGTATGTCTGCTGAGCTGAGATTTTTGTTTAGGCATAGTTAATTTCGATACAATACGATCTATATTATGAGTTTATGCGTATAAGAACGTATAACCATACGAAACTTAAACTGGCAGTCAGAATTTTTCTACTCAACGCAGCAATTTTCGATACAATACAGTTTAGATAAAATTTTATGTCTATAACAATAATATAATACAAAACTTAAACTGGTTGTCAAAAAAACTTCTTTAGAAAAAAAAATATATTATAGATAATTGTATGCATAATTTATAGCCTGTGCCACTCTGCAAGGATTTGCCTTTCATACAATGAATGGAGTTTTTGAAAAAGTGCAGTGGTTCTGGCAATTACCCAGAACATATAAACATACAAAGTAAACCCTCTGTCTTTATAATCTTAGTGTAGATGAAAAAACCGCAAAGGATAGCCCCAAAATGCATGCAAAATTAGAACTTTTAGAAACAGATTAATATCAACTATCTGCACTAATTGAATTCAAAAGCTAATTTGCTCGAAGCGAGTTTTAGGTACATTTCGTTTAAATAAATTTTGGTGCATAAACACTCTGTGACTCTAAATGGTTTGCAATGTCCACGGTGAATGAATGCCATATACCTTATCCTATGCAACCTCACATACATGTTAAAGCAGTTCTTATGCTGACCTCGTGAACTTTTTATTTCTTTGAGTCATTTCCATCACTCAGCGTTCAATTCAAAGAGAACCTTTAGCTATTTTATGAGTGCAAAGGAGGGACAAACAGTGCTTGTGTTTATGTTTATAAGAATAAAATGGTACGAAACATAAACTGGTGGCTTAGACAAACTATTGGTTTAAAAAAATAATATAGATACATATATGTATAATTTATAGCCTATCTCACTCAGTAACATTGCACCTTTCACATACTGAAAGAATGTTTCAAATAGCTGCAATGGTTCCAGAGATTACCTCGAACATATAAACATACAAAAATCTGGTCTCTCTCTTTATAATATTAGTATAGATATGTATTAGTGTTCTGCACGTGTAGTGCAAATGTAGCACGTACAGATAACAGAAAAGTCTTCTAGTAAACGTTCAGTTAGACTTATTGCACTGTGCATTTTTGCTTGTAAATTCCTACATACTTTTTGAACTAGTTCTGCCCGCACGGCTTTGCCCGTAATAGAAAAATTAAAAGGTCTTTTGGTTCACCTGTATATTTACAAATAATGTATGGTGAATTTTCTCGCCAATTGGCTTGTACCCATGTTATGGTTCCACATTATGATAATTTCGTATCTCGCCAATTGGCTTGTGCTCATGTTACGGTTCCAAGTTATGATAATTTCGTAATTTACTTGTCCATCTTATGATAATTTTGTACTTAAAACTGGAATAGAAAAAGAACCACATCGAATTTTGAAAAATCGCTTCAAGGTGCAAACCCCCCATGCTCCATACTAACTTTGCCAAATTTCATGAAAATCGGCCAAACGGTCTAGGTGCTATGCGCGTCACAGAGAGACTTTCAGCTTTATTATTAGTAAAGATAACAATCATGGCTGCTCAATGTACCTTCAAATAGGGTGACTTTGTGCCAGCATGGTGTGAGATTGTGCCACATCATATGTACCGATACCAATGCAAAGAGGTTCTATTAAGCTGCGCAAAAGATAAAACAGAGGCGAGCACATTTCAATCCTTCTGTTATAAAAACCACATATATTATCTCTTATGTTTATGCCACAGTCTGTGAATTTTTTAACCTTTACTGTCGCAAAGTCACCCCATTCAATGGTAGTTGAATTTTAATCCTTTTAACTAAGATAAATTCTCTCTAAGTTCTATGCAGTTAATATTTTGTTGTAAAATTTGCTATCATAAGAATATTGTTCCGCCTGTTCAAACTGAAAATTAGATATATTTTTCTTTTGAAACCTTTTATGAACACTGAAAAAGTTTTGTCAGGAAAATTACAAAATATATACTGATAACTGAAACTTTTTTGAAAATACATTTTTAGGTAGTCTTCTATTATCTGCTGATTATTCTCAACTGGAACTTCGTATACTAGCCCACTTATCTGGTGATTCAATTCTGATCAAATCTCTCAACAGTGGCGATGACATATTTACTCAAATTGCATCTACGTGGAAAAAAATGCCCATCGCATGCGTGTCTGATGAAATCAGGCAGCAAGCTAAAAAAGTAAAGCAAGTTTAACTTTTATTGAATTTCTCTCTTTTAAAGACAGCATTTTTTTTTTTTTTTTTTTGAATACTTAGAGTAACTGTAATGATGAATTTCAAGTAATGATAGGGAAGCAGAAACTCCATAAGTACTAAGCATAGTTTTATTTAGAATAAGACATTCCAGCCGGAAAAAAGCTCCTTTCTCAGGAACATTGAGCTTATACGATTGAACTCCAGAAAGCATCCCCGAATTTTTTTCTGGAATAATGAAGCATGTCTTGGAAGCTTTTAGAAAACTGAAGAAAAGCACAAATTAAATCAACTTTTGTAAGACTCCCACTACTAAGTTAGAACCTGGGTTCAGCAGCTTACTCACAGAATATTTTATCAACATGACCAGACTTGCAGTAATTCTGACAATATCTCATATTTTATTTCTCAAGAATACTTTTTGTTGATACACCATCACTTCCTTAATGCTTGTTTAAACTTCATAAGTAAAGCATGATTTCAAAGATTTTTTTCACCAAAATTGGGGAGAAATAAACAATTCCGATTTTGGCTGTGTTTTGAAAAATAATGGATTTTATAATACCTGCTTTCGACCTAAAAACATGGGGTGCTATCTTTTGAGAAGAAAGTGAAACTTTTTGATGATTGATTGGAAATATATTCTAAAGTATTTGTTTTTTCCCCCAACTTTTGAAGAAAAAAAAGGAAATATAGGGGATTGAGAGATAGAGGTTATGTTGCACATAATAATCAATCAAATGTCAAGAAATATCAAAGACTAACCAATATCGATTTGATGCATTTGCTATTTTACCTTGCATTTTATTAGAATTTAATGATACACTTTATATGCTAACTAACTACTGGCTATTTGAGCATGAAGGCTTTGCATGGGTCAGCTAGTTACGAACTTAATTTACTTGTGGTATTAGGCATTTAAATGTGTTTACTAGAAAAAGAAAATATTTCATCTTACTTAATAATTGTGTTTCTAGCATTGAAGTCCTTAGCATCAGCTAGTTTATGGTAAGAAGTGACTGCTGATTAGTTAAATGCAAGGACAATTATCATTCCAAATGTAGCTAAGAAAAGGGTGAGTGGTCAAACAAACAAATTGATGTTGATATTTCTCGACATGGTGACCAATTATTATACTGCGTAACATAACCTCCCTCTCCAAAATTGTGAAGAAAAAACCCAAAACTGAAGAATACAGTAAGCTGTCGGATTATCCGCAGGTCTTTTCACATTTTTCTTTTTAATGGTGATGATTTACGGCTAACCGACTTTTTTGTAAAAATTTAAGATGTGTACTAATATCAAATTCATTGTGTTATTGTTCATTTTTAGCTATTACATATATTTTTTACTTTCAATGTTATCGTTTTTAGCTATAATTTAAATACATGCAATATACGAGTGTCCACAGTATGGTGAGGTTCGATTCATAAATTGAAGGCAAAGCTTGGCTTATCGTTGGTGAGATAAATTTACTTTTTCTACCAGTTTTTGGCACAATCAACTTCAATGAGATGACATCTGCCTCCATCTCGGTTATTCACTAATCCTGACTGATGAGTTCTAATAAAAAAGAAAATGCAGTCTCTGGATGTGATAACCGGGCGTCTGGTATATTGTATGCAGTTCTGCTGTAAAGGGGCGGTAACTTACTGCTAAATATAGTTTTAATGTATGTGTGAGTGTCATTCATATTTTTTACCTATTATATACACTAATATCGTCTTTAATCTATTGTTCGGATTATCCGCGGTTTTTGCTTATCCACAGTTAAAATGCCACCATATTCTGTGGATAATTGGGAGTTTACTATATTTTTTAATCAATCATCAAAAAGTTTCACTTTCTTCTCAATAGATGGGGAATGTTGTTCTTAGGTCAGCAGTGGATATTCAAAAAAAAAAAAAAAAAAAATTATAAATAAAAATAAATAAATAAATAAATAAATAATAATGTAATTTTTCAAAACACAGCCAAAATGCTTAATTTTGTGACTTTTCTTGATGTTTTGGAGGACTTCAAGACCTCATATTTTGTTAATGGGAACACAAGTGCAAATAATTTATGCACTAAAAACATGTTTTGCTATGCTCTTTGGAATGCTACTTATTTATGTTTTTAAAAGTTATTACACCATTGTATGGTGTTTCCTGGTTAGGAGCTTAGGAATGCTAAGTTTAAAAATTAAAGTTTTATGTGCTCAAAACCAATAATTTAAGTAACTGAGGTCCTCTAAAAAACTTAAAGGTTGTATCTGTAACAATTAAATCCATAATGGCACAAAAAACAAAAAAAGAAATCTTTCAAATGTTTTTAACTTGCTTATCATTAAAGCATAGTTAGTTACATTTTCAGTAAAAAATTTTAAGTTCAGAAATCAGTCAGCTTCGATCAGAAATGGTTAATTTTCTCATGAATCTTGCAGATTTGTTACGGTATAATATATGGAATGGGTGCCAAAGCACTTTCTCACCAGTTAAAGACTACAGAAGATGAAGCTGAGTTTTTTATGAAGACTTTTAAAGCATCATATCCAGGTAAGAAATTCAACCACCTTATTAAATTCTGTCTGTGTGTCTGTTTTTCTCTTTCTTAGTTGAGCATATTCTTGAGGATGGCCAAAAGTCTAATGTCGAGACTAGTACTGTCAGATTTAGAAATTATGTGGGATACTTTTGGCTCAGTCTCATCTCTTTGGGATTTTAATAAATAGATTAATTTAAAATACTTCTATTCTTTTTGCTAATATGAGAAAATTTTGGGACTTTACTGAACAGAGAGATTAGGTAAAAAGGCACCTATGTTTGTTTTTTGCAAATGTACAGGGGAAAAGCCCCTGTACATTTGCAAAAGTGTGCATTTTTTTTCGAATCAAAAGGGCTAATTTATCTGCATAAAATAAAATGTGTTTAAATTATTGCAGTTCTTCTTAAAATACCATAAAAAATTTACCACAGATGTCAAAGGTACCAAATAGCATAGCTGCGAAATATTCCAATTTGTTTGAGAAGCTCCTGAATTTTTATGCCCTTCTCCCAAAGTAATGATGCAAATACCTCTTGAATGTTCCTCTAAGCACAGAAATTCCCCAAAAAGGGATTTTTTTAATAATTAGAATTTCTGGAAATATCCCTGCAAGAAGAAACCTTTTGAAAGTTTTGTAAGTCTGTTCTTATTTCTGAAACATTGTTTTATTTATTTATTTTTTTTTTAACTTCTCAAAAATGTTTTCTAAATTTTCTTCTGAACTATCAAAAGTTTTACCTGGACCAAAGAATGTTTATTATCCCTTACGAGAAAAAAGAAACTTATGACTCTCCCAAAACTTTTTTTTTTCATGCCTAAAAGTTGAAGATTATTTTTTAAACTTCAAATTAGTAAAAATAGTAATCTCAAATTCTGAATTTCGTGTCCTGCTGTATTTTTTAATGTTGAATTTCTGGTTCTGAAACCCCAAGTTATGCTTTAACAATCTTTTTTACACATAGACTTTTTTTGCTAAATTTATTTACGTAAAATCTCCAAAAATTTAACTGTCTTAAATTGAGCAAATTATGTAATTGCATTTTGCGAACAATTTACAAGAAAACTATACTATGTATTTCTTCTGAAAATGTTTTTTTATACATGTGCATCAAATGAAGACACGGAAAGTGATCCCTTATAGTTTTAAAAGTTGATTAAGTGAATAACTTGTGTATATCAATGATTTGGTGCAGAAATGTGGTGACATTTTTTATGTGTTTATTTACAGCACTTTCAGAATACTTGAAGACAATTGTTGAAAGCTGTCAAGCGCAAGGCTGTGTCTATACAATCAATAAGCGTTGTCGACAAATATCACTTATCAACAGTGAATTCCCAGGAGAAAGAGCTCAAGCTGAGCGTCAAGCTATAAACACAACTATCCAAGGATCTGCTGCTGACATCATTAAGGCAGCCATGGTAAGGATTGAGGAGGAACTAACTGCAGCATTTCCTGACACCTCAGGACCTTGTTTTTCATCAACAAAAAAAGGTATGATAAATTTCATTGTTAATTACTAGATGTTTTATTATTCTAATGTTTCTGTTGATATTTTTTCAATATAAACTTGATTCTGTTGCAGTTGTATTCATGGACACATTTCATTTAGGATAGCATTTTTGATTTGGAGGGACTAATTTCTTAATATATAAATACTAGTGGCACCCGCACGGCTTCGCCTGTAATAGAAAAATTAAAGGTCTTTTGGTTCGCCTGTATATTCACAAATAATGTATGGTGAATTTTCTCGCCAATTGGCTTGTACCGACCTTACAGTTCCACGTTATGATAATTTCGTATCTCGCCAATTGGCTTGTGCCCATGTTACGGTTCCACGTTATGATAATTTCGTAATTTATGATAGTTTTTTTCTTAAAATTTGAATAAAAAAAGAACCACATCGAATTTTCGAAAAATCGCTTCGAGGTGCACACCCCCATGCTGCATACTAACTTTGTGCCAAATTTCATGAAAATCGGCCGAACGGTTTAGGCGCTATGCGCGTCACAGACATCCTACAGACATCCAGACATCCTCCGGACAGAGAGTCTTTCTGCTTCATTATTAGTAATAAATAAGCTATTAAAATCTGTAAACTTTGATTGTCTGACCAGGGTTGAGACAGCTGCCATCAGATTTGGAAATTCACATTAAAGTTATAAAAACCTAAATTTGTATTTTGACATATATGTTTTGAGTTAATGGTTAGATTTTTATTCAAACTCATAAAAGCATTTTTATTCAGATTAATTTATTCAAAATCATCGTACAAAGTTGGAAATGGGCGGAATGCGTTCCTCTTAAAATTTCGAATGAATCAGTGCCTCGTTCGACTCTCAACTCCTAGTGACTGTAACAGATATGAGGTTTCGGACAATGTGCACATATTTTAATCGAAGTTTTTCAACAATATGCTTAGGGTTTTAAACCCTGCCCCATTTTATGTTTTCCTGCTTGGAAAGTTTTTATCACTGGTTCGACAGAAAATGCATAGTTTTAGTTCGGCCGTAATGTAAGATTAAAAAAAAAATTTTTTTTCTTTTAAGCATTGAAATCAGTTACAAATATGCATTGATAACAACAAAGCTCTACTAGTTTAAGACTGCAAGTGCAGAATGTTTTTATCTTTGGAGCATTTTCTAACATCTATTTAATACAGAACAAACATGCAATGCTTTGAAAAATGCTATTATTTATTTTTATGCAATTGGATTGATTTATGCTAATTTTATTCTATGATTCTTTATAATATATTTAAATATATTTTATCTTTTCCAAGATAAAGAAAACAATTTATACCAAAGTCCTTTTCGAGGAGGTTTCTTGGTTCTACATCTGCATGATGAATTAATATTTGAAGTGAATCAAAGCGATTTGGATCAAGTAATGAGAATAGTGAAAAATGCAATGGAGAACACCTGGCAACTGTCTGTAAAACTGCCTGTCAAAGTAAAAGTTGGAACTTCCTGGGGTTCAATGGAAGATATCACGTGATGTGTAGCTAAGTCATCATATTGAGCTTATATATATTATCAATTATAACCATGTATTTATTTTGATGAATTTATTTTATGAAATATTCTACGTTATTGATGAATTTTGTATGCTTTAAAAAATATTTTATTTATTTATTTATTTTACACCAATGTAAATTAAAAGCTTAAAATGCATGTTTTGTACTAATAGCATCTTTACTGAATTGCTCATAGATTTTAATGAATTATTGATTTTATCTAGACGAATTGACGACATCATTTGGCTAACATTAATTTATACTTAGTTTTGGTTTGAATAATGCTTTTCTATATTCTAAGTCATCTTGAATGCCTATGCAGTTGGATGTATGTTACAGTTTATCTATCAAAATATTATTTTTTTTATAAAACGAAATATTAAAAATCCATGAATTTCTTCGTATTGGCCATTACTCCTAACAATCATGCATAAGTGATACTGTGAATAAATAAAGAAACGCTTACCTGTATTTAAAAAAATAATTATTACTATTTATTGTTGTTAATTTGCACATTGTAATTTATTTACAGTGGACCCCGGTTAATTGAATCAGTGGTTTATTGAATAAACCTTTTTAATGAATCAAATTGTCAAAAACAGAACAAAATCAAGCTTTATTGAATTAGCCCTTTTATTGAATTGGCTACTTTATGGAATCAAAACTGTTTAAAACAAACGTGATTCATATAAGCGGCGGCCACTGTATTAGTATATTTCAGAAAACATTATTTTATTTCATAAAATTGCATATTTGTGGGAAAAAAATAAAAAGAAAGATGCTAATCAGCAAATGTGGGGACAGGTTGTAATCCTCAGTGAAAGACACAATTTTGTCTCCAAGCAAATTGAAATGTTCTCACTCAATTAAGTGTATTTGCTTCCTTCTAAATGCAAAATATTTCCGTTTTTCTTCTCGGTACACATATGCCTCCTACAACCTCACAAAATGACGAAAATTTCTAAAGAAGAAAGCTGCGGTATTCAACTACGATCATTTTCAGTGAAAGCATGAGAAATTTTTTTTAGCCTTGCATGAGACTTTCAGTTTAATGCACGTTTTATGCGTGAAATTTTTAATGCAATCAAATAGCAATTCAAATTTAGCGAGAAAAATGTTTATTTTAGCTATGATTTCATATTAAATGTTGTTATATAAAGAGGTTCAACTGTATGTACAAAAACAGAATAGTTTTATTGATATTGAATTTTAATTACTTCAACACATTTTTAAAAACTTCTTATATTTATACATAACTATGCATCTATTTGCTATCCAAACTGGTGCAGTATGTCTCCATGCTGTTACTTATTAACAGGGGTGATTGTGTTCCGGTATTTTACCGAATTTCCGGTATTTTCGGACGTATTTCCGGTATTTTCATGTCCGAAAATACCGGAATTATGTTTTTTTTTGTTATGTTTTTATCTCCCTACCTCTGCAATTTTTTAAAAATTATATAATACTCATCAAATATACCTGCAAGAGCCTTAAGATGGACACCTATCCCTTAAGATGTACAAATGTCAAGATAATTTGTATAACACCAGCTCAAAAGTAACTTTGTAACCCAATAAAAATTTAATCAAATGTACACACAATATTTTGACTCAGAACTATTTAATACTAAGGCAAAGGTGCACTTAAGTAATAGGGGCCAAAGATTGCCCCCCCCCCTGTTCTCGCTTTGAAACTTTCAGGTATTTTTTGATGAACTCACAATCACCCCTGTTATTAAGTAGGGGCATTAAGCGCATCATAAACCTTTTTCTTTTATATAAAAATTTCTATATAAAAACATTATCGGTTGACCAAATATTTTAGTTTTTGAAATACATATTAAGAGGTTCATGCCAAGTCTAATTGACACCGTCGTGCCAATTTATAGTGAGTGCCTTTGTGGGGTGGTGGAATTGTGGGAAAATTGCTTATGAATTAATACTCTAAATAAAATTTTATAAACATGAAAGTGGTTTCACTAAAAAAAAAAACGTTTTATCATTTGATGTTTTAAAGTACTGTTACCTTGAGTACTTTTTAGTTTTTGGAGAAATGATTTTAAAAGTTCTAGATTGTTAAGTCTTTTAGCTATTTTAAAATTCCATCTATATTATTTTTTGAATCTATATTTATTTTAACTTATTTATTTTATAAAATGCTCAACTTTATTAATGAATTTTGTATGCTTTTAAAAATTTCTGTTTATTCATTTAACATTATTCTAAATTAAAAACTTAAACCATATGTTTTAAGCTCCAATTTTGTATTTGTTGCATCTTTATTAGGTTGCTCATGGATTTTAATTAACAATGAATTTTATCTATAGAAACTGTTGACACTATTTGTTAACATTAATTTATATTTGACTTTAATGTGCTGTTCTGCATTCTATGTCATCATGAATAGAGGTCAATGGAATAGTAGAAGTGTAAAGGACACCTGGTCTGTGGTCAACAGGAACACTATCAGATTTCTTTCCGAGACAGGGTTATGGTTTATATGTCAAAATTAAATAGACAGTCGTCCCTCCAGATTCAAAAATTCATGTAAAAAAAAAAGTTCCCTCTGTATAAGGAGACACCCCTCAATATTTTTAGACTTGTAGATAGTAATATACTGGAAGAATTTTTGCTTCCTATTTCAACTGAAAGAAGGTGCTCAACCCCCCTCTCCCAAACATCATTAGTATGGAGAGGGGGGTTAAAAAGTACATTGAACTGAAAAAACAATGCTACATATTATGTTATACATGAGTGATATGCATATACATTGCAATAAAATAATTATTTACAAAAAAACAGCAGCGGAAATTAAATGTTTCTAAATTTGTGGCATTTTTTATGCTACGGCTAATGTTAAATTAAGGGGTCGTTGAGCACCCTCTTAAAATTTTGCGTAAGAAGCTAAAACTTTTACAGCATAATACTATTAATAAGTGTAAAAAAAAAAAAAAAAAATAGGTGTCCTGAACCCTAGTTGAAAAAAAGTTTTTTTGAACCACCCTACTGGTTCCTTCTCATTTGGACTTTAGTTGCTTCACTCTATCTCAACTTTTTTCAATTATACTCATTAGTCTTTACTTATGTGAGCCTGTATTAACTCTTTTATTCCCAAGTAACAAAATATTGTTTTTAATCAAGGAGAATTCTTCTCTTGGGCTATGGCAGAGCCAGTTGAGAAAGGGTCACTATTGAAATTTAAGCACACAAATCGAAAGAGAGGGATCAAAAGTTTGATATTTAGAAATAAATAGTTGTACTTTTAAAATACACCGCCGGCTCAGATATTCCATCGGAGGACTGTGATTTTGTGTCCCTCAGCACTCATCAGCCCGGAATAGGAATTATCTGAGCTGGAGGCAAAAAATCTCTTAAGAGAGCCAAACAAACTGGTAGCTAATGTAGAATTAGCACACCAGATGAGTGACCGCAACAATGGTGCAGTCCAACTCAAAGATTGATGGCAAAGCAAGGTACTTTGTAGTAAGTTACCGCCCTAAGCCAGCTAAGGCAGAAATACTTAAAATACACCGTCAGCTTAGTTATTCCATCCGAGGACCTGAAGAGGTTTTCACCTACAGTTCATGATAATTCCTATTCCAGGCTGATGAGTGCTAAAAAGCACAAAAGGGCAGTCCTCGGACGGAATATCTGAGCTGGCGGTATATTTTAAGTATTTCTGCCTTAGCCCTGGGTTAGGGAGGTAACTTACTACAAAATAAATAGTTGGTCTGGGGCTCTCGTCTATTAATTTCTGGAAACTAAAAACTCCCAAAATGCCATTTCAGGCTACCTTTAGTTGTGTTATGGGATGTTTAATAAAAAAATTAATATTAATGCACTGTTTTGTTATGAGTTAATTTTTATTCTTTGAATCTTCTAAATTATGATCATAACTCATAGTGTGAAAGGTGTCCTGATGAATGAATAATTAATGAATTTTGCTTAAATATTAATGTAAACTGTGATAGATTCTTCTTCATGAAATATTCATATAGAAATAATGTTTTATAAATATTTTTAATAAAAACAAATTTAGATTCGCATGTAGACTTGTTTAAAAATTCTTGTACAGATAATTTATCTGTTGATTTTTTAATACATTGTTTTTATTGACATTTCTATTTTAATTTATGAAAAAAATTGCTTCCAAAATTTTTAGCTTGAGAAAATGAAATAAAGAGTTATTTATTGAAATAAAGAGTTATTATTGCTGAGTTAATTATTGTTGAATTTATGTGTACACTGTGCATTCATGTGTATAAGCAATTGAAGTGAATGGAAACTAAATTTCATTGTTTCAACTTTAGAAAGGTGCTTTCATTTGGGATGAATTAAGGTATAAAAATATGTGTGTTGCATCCAAACTACGACTAATTTTTCTGAGAGTAACTGTGTATGAAAAATTTGACATAATGACTATTTGTTAGCGAATGAATTTATTATTTTATTTCCAAGTATTCTTTTTTGCTGATTCATAGTACAGGGGGTGACGACAGAATCTGGAAATCAGGGAGAAGTCAGGGAATTTTATTATTTAGGGAGAAATCAGTAAATTTTGAAAAAAAAAAAAAAAATAGGGAAAATTGGTCAAATGAAGAAACTTTTTATTTTGCTTTGCAAAATTAAGTACCTTAATTCCTTATGCATTATCGGCCCGTTGTCTGATAAAAAAATTTAATGAGATGCCGACTGCTGCATATTTGTGAATGATCAAAGCATTGAACCTTAACTTATAAACCAGGATTCACTTTCAAAGACTGCTTCTGTGTTTTGCAGGGTTGTTTATTTTACGTAGCTTGAATTTTCCTTTCGCGCGTTCTACACTAAGTAAAATAAACAACCGTACTGGCAAAGAAGAAGCCTCCATTACTGTCTTAGTTCCCTTGTTTTTACTCATTGTTTTGACGTAATTAGCTTACTATGATCACAGATTCAAGAAGAACTCTTAACTTTTTAGATTAATTTTGTTGAAAGCTTAAAAATTATTACTTCTTCATGTTTAATTTAATTCAATTGCTAAAATTGAATGTTCAACTGTCGCCGCAGATTATACAAAGTTATTTTTTTCGTCAACTTTTAAAGTTCTTTTATTTTAAAACTAAGTTACATACATATATATTTTGAAATTGATTGTTTTTGTTTCGTTTTTCGACTTTTTTCGCATTTCAAAGTTGTTTGTTACAAATGTAATGTCAAATTTTTTTCGATAAATAATGAAATCATTTTAAATTGAGTTCCCTTACCTACATAAGTAAATATTTTTATCATGTTTTGATAATTAAAAAGTCAGTAATCCAACGTTGTTAAGCACAAAACTTGCAAATGATTGCAGACACGTGTTTTGGTGTTACAAGGAACACCTTTTTCAATGCAAAGAAGTGTGAGCTTTTGGATGAAAAGTCATCCGAGAAAAGCAACACGGTGGAACAGGAGATAGTATAAATATCAAAAAATAGAAATTAAACAAAACAAAAAAGATAAAATGACACCTGGAGACAAAATTTATTATATAATTCCATCAGGAAAAAAAACCGTTAAGTAATAAATTTTAAAAGAAAACCCATAAACAATGCAAAAAATCCAAAAATGAATCCACTCCGAATAAATTAGCAATAAATTTACCAGCGGGAAAAACTATGTATGGAAGCAATGTATCAAATGGAGAAATGCAGAAAAAAAAACAGAGTGAAGGATAAACATATTGGAATTAGTTAATCACAAAACGAAATAAGAAAGCAAAAAATGAAAAAATAAAAGTAAGAAATATACGACGTTTACATAAAAATAATAGAAAATCTAAACCAATTTTAACAAAGGAGTCCACACAGAGGAAAAATAGGGAATTGCAGTAAGATCGTTAACTAAATTAGAACGGTTCCTCTGGATGTGGAAAGATTCCCAAAAATCAAGATCCAACGAATTGGGGCATTTTTGGATAATTTGATAAGAGTTAAAATCAAAAGAGTGATTCGATTCCCAACAGTGTTGAGCAATACTGGATTTATTCAGCTGTTGTTTTCTCACATAGCTTTGATGTTCTTTTAACCGAAATTTCAAAGAACGGCGGGTCTGTCCGATGTATCCGAGTCCGTAATTGCAAACAATTTTATAGATCCCATAGCAATTAAGAGGGTGAATAGAATCTTTAAGAGAAGAGAAAGAAAGTTTATTAATAGGAGAAAATACCACTTGGAATTGAAATCGCTTCAGAATCTTAGCAACCTGAAAACTGATACCAGGGAAGAAAGGCAGAACAACTAAATTCTTAGTGTTAAAAGTTCTATTAAGAACAACATTTTGAGATTTTTTGCAAAGTTTTTTATAAATGGAATCAACTAAGGTGGGCGGATAGTCTCTATCAACAGCAACAGCTCTTAAATAGTTAAGTTCCGCATTAAGAAGCTCAGGTGAAGAACAAATATTCATTGCACGATAAACATATGTGTTGAAAGCTGAATATTTTTGATTAGGAGGGTGAGACGATAATCTATGTGGGGGTAAGGAAACAGCAAAAGGTTTGCGATAAACCGTAGTTTCAAAACCGAACTCAGTTCGAGAAACGAGAACATCCAGAAATGGAAGGCAATTATTCTGTTCTTTTTCACAAGAGAATTGAATATGAGGATCAATGGAATTTAAAATAGATAAAGCATCATCAATGCTTTGTTGATCGTAGTTTATAAGAACAAAACAGTCATCAATATAGCGAACATAGAATTGAAACTGTAGTTTCTGAAACAACTTGACCTCAAAGTAATGCATGTAAATATCACTAAGGATGGGGCTAAGTGGGTTTCCCATTGCCAAACCATCCGACATAGTATAAAATTTACCATTAAAAACAAAGGAACTTTGCCTTAGACAAATATCAGTAAGGAAAACTAAATCCTCAATTTCCTTAGAGGTAAAATGAAATTCAGACAGTCTACTCTGAAGGCATAACAATGAACCCTCGACCGGAACGTTCGTAAATAATGAGTTCACATCAAAAGAAGCCATAAAAGAATCATTTTGGAACGCAATTCTGAATTTTTTTGACAAACTCGATAGAGTTTTTTACAGTGAATACATTATTACTCATAATAGACCGGGATCTGAAGGGGGTTGAGCATGCATGGAAAGGCTGACGCAATATTATTTCTGATTATTGTTACAGGCACGATGGTGATTATGATACCACATGTCGTCGCCCCCCCTGGGTGGTCGACAACCCCGGGGGAGGGGGGAAAGCATGGGGGAGCCGTTTACTAAAATACTCATAACTCGCGAACTGTTTGAGATAAAACACTGAAAAAAATGGCAATCGACGCAACAAAACAAGGGCTTCATAAAAGCTAAATATGATTATGGACCTATCTTTGTTGGTTTCTGAGTAAAGTTCCATTTTTTGCAAACAAGCAAAATTTTTGAATAAAATGCGCAAAACAAACTTTTTTTCACCAAAATAAATTCCAAATCAAAATTTTTTGATTTTTTTTTCAAATAAAGTCCTAAATATCATTATTCAGTTTGCTAAAACTATTTAAGTACTATTAACGCGTTGAAAAACAAAATGACAGTAGCATGCTCGAACACGATTTGCAGTATAGTTCAGGATCGGAAGGGGGTTTTGAGCATGCATGGAAGACCTGACGCAAAATGATTTCTGATTAACGTCACAGGCACTATAGTGATTATGAAACCACATGCCGTCGCCCCCCTGGGTGGTCGACAACCCCGGGGGAGGGGGGAAAGCAGTGGGGGTGGAGCGTTTGCTAAAACACTCATAACTCGCGAACTATTTGAAATAAAACACTGAAAAAAGTGGCAATGGACGCAACAAAACAAAGGTTTCATAAAAGCTAGATATAACTATGATCATATCTTTGTTAGTTTCTGAGTAAAATTTTATTTTTCGCTAACAAGCAAAAATTTTGAATAAAATACGCATTTTTTTTTTCAAATTATCAAAATTATTTAACTGTTTAGGGAACCAATAAAATCTGAAACATCATTATCCAGTTTGTTTAAAATTACTTAATTACTATCAATGCGTTGAAAAGTGAAATAAAAGCAAGCTCAAAAAGCATTTGAGGTAATTCACAAAAAAAAAAAAAGTTTGAGGAATATACCTTGAAGACTCGACATAAACCAAAGTAAATTTTGTGGCTCTCCTGTTTTCGCGGTTTTATTTCGTAATATTATCAAAACAATGTCCCAGTTAAGTAATTACTTGATTATTTAACCTTTAACGCATTATAGCTGCTTAGTATGGGTCACAATGGCACTTTTTTAAAAATTAAAACATGCAAGTTTGCAAATACGAAGTAATTACGGAAAGGATAAACTATCAGGATAACCCGTTTGCAGATTTTACATCTGAGTTATGAAACATAGTGAGCGAGGCTGTTGCCACATAAGCAGCATCAAAATTTCAGTGGAACGTTAAAGAAAATGTGAATAGTCTCTTATCCAGAGAAGTCCTGCAATGGCAATGTCTTCAATAGCGACTGCAAAACAGCAAAAGAAAACCAAAAAAAAAAAAAAAAAACATTTAACCTGGGAAACGTTAGCTCAAAAGTGATATTAGCACAGCTAAAAAACATTCCCATACAATAAGCCTAGTGCTAGGTTAGGTTCATCAGAATGGTTCACTGAAGCAAAGCGAGAGGTCCGATTTCGTGAATGTAATTGAAAATGATACTTCTTGCAGCAAAACTCTAGAAGAAGCACCCTATTTTAAGAACAAAGTTCAAGTTATCAATGGAATGACTCTAGTCCATAATGTCCCAAACACTACTTTCAAATGCAGCAAAGATTTGGAGGTCTCCAAATAAAAAATAATAAAATTTTCTCTCCAATAGTCAAATTACACGAGTGGACCTTAAACACGATCGGTACATCTCAGTCGTTTTCATAACTTAAAAACCAGAAGTTCAGGAAAATCTCCTTCGCTTATGAAAAAATCACTATGTACCAAACCAGTGGTTTCGTGTCATAGCCATTCCTGAAAATAAAAAGAACCTTTAAAAGTATATTTCAGAGTATGTAATATGTAACATATCCGTTCTTGCATCCAATCAGCTTTTGGTGTCTGGTAACTCTGAAAACGAAAATGAATATTATTTAAAATCTGAGAGTCAAGTAATAAATTTCTCTGAAATGCCCGAGTCCAACCAGGACGAAGCACGCAACAGAGTCTATCTTACTACATATGATTCAGTGCAAAATAGGGGAAAAAGTAACTAATAGTTAATTTTTCTAATAAACTAATAGTAATTTTAGAATTCATAGATCAGAAACTAATGAATTCTTATTGGCAATCTTTGTTAAAGGACAGAGGTTGCCATTTTATGTGCTGGTGTTGTGAAAAGGAAAAGAGCTTTAGGATGGCATCTATCTTCAGGAGCACTTACGGGAAAAAACATCGAAAATTTTACAAGCTTTTGATGCATTTTCCGACTGCGATTCAACAAGTAAAATAGGAACAAAAAAGTATGCTTTCACTTTACCAAAAAAGTCGGAAACTTTTTTGTACACTAGAGTTATCATTAAAACAATATCTGAGTGCTTCAGAATTTCAACTGTTAGAAGCTGTATTATAAAAAAATTGTCAAGAAAATAGGTATTTCTTGCGAATGCAACCATTACACACAATAATTTCTTATCATTTCCATCAGAAATAAATATAATATCAGCTCTCTACCATGCTCCTGCAATTCTTTCCAACATGTGCTAAGAAGTATTGCTCTATTGTAGAAGTAGTACTATTGAATCAATTCCCCTGTACCTTAGCAGTGTCTTTAGATGTAACCAAGTTTGGGTTTCACTTGGATGAAAATAAAACAATAAAGCCCCACACCTTATGATGCAGCCAGTGTTACCAGAGAGTTTAATTCCACTCTGCGCAGGCAAGAACTGTAAATAATCTTGTAAATGTTTTATTAATAATTCATCTTGCTGTAAATACTGTTGCTATTAAGACTAAAGCAAAAACCCATAAACTACAAAATACTCGGAAGAGAACGATTCAACAGAACAATTACAAGTCAACAAAAGAGAGTATGATCCAGCTTTCAGAATTTCTGATATATTAATGCTTTATATATGTATATTGATATTGAAAATATAAATTAATAGAAATAAATTAAAATTATATTTGATATGATACTACTGTGGGCCTGGTTCCCTAGTTCCTCTCAAATTTAAAGCAGTATATAACAAAATTAAAGCCATAATTGAATACTTAGCAATTAGAATAAGTTTGTAAACTGAAGAATGAATAGTTCGTCATAAGGATAATAAGGCTATTTTTTTTCTCCTTAGCATACTGCCGTTTTGTTCAATGCGCTAACTTAGGCAGTGCTTGCATTTTTTATTTCGCTTTTTAACGCTCACGTTGGTAATAATTAAGTAGTTTTTTAAACAAACTGAATGATGAAGTTTCAGATTTTATTGTTTCCCTAAACGGTTAAATAATTTTGAAAAAGAACTTATTTTTGGAAAAAAAGCTTTTCGTATTTTATTCAAAATTTTTGCATGGCTGCTAAAAAAAGAATTTTACTTATAAACCAACAAAGATAGAACTATAAACATATTTAGGTTTTTCAAGCCCTTGTTCTGTTGCATCTTTTGCCACATTTTTAATGCTTTACCTCCTACAGTTCGCGAGTTATGGGTGTTTTAGTAAACGGCGTCCCCCTACTGCTTTCCCCCTCCCCCGGGGATGTCGACCGCCGAGGGGGGGGGGGGGGGACGACGACATGCGATTTCATAATCACTATAGTGCCTGTAACAATAATCAGAAATAATTTTGCGTCAGGTCTTCCATGCATGCTCAAAACCCCCTTCAGATCCTGAACTATACTACGAATAGTGTTCGAGCTCGCTACTGTCATTTTGTTTTTCAACGCGTTAACAGTACTTAAATAGTTTTAACAAACTGAATAATGATATTTAGGACTTTATTTCGAAAAAAAAAAAATCAAAAAATTTTGATTTGGAATTTATTTTGGTCAAAAAAGTTTGTTTTGCGCATTTTATTCAAAAATTTTGCTTGTTTGCAAAAAATGGAATTTTACTCAGAAACCAACAAAGATGGGTCCATAATCATATTTAGCTTTTATGAAACCCTTGTTTTGTTGCGTCGATTGCCACTTTTTTCAGTGTTTTATCTCAAATAGCTCGCGAGTTATGAGTATTTTAGTAAACGGCTCCCCCCACTGCTTTCCCCCCCTTCCCCGGGGTTGTCGACCACCCAGGGGGGGCGACGACATGTGGTTTCATAATCACCATCGTGCTTGTAACAATAATCAGAAATAATATTGCGTCAGCCTTTCCATGTATGCTCCACCCCCTTCAGATCCTGGACTATAAGAGGAGAAAACACAGAGACTAAATATTTTGCAAGTTTATAAGAAGCCGTACCAATATTGGTAAGTTACATTTCAAAGAAATAAAATTCGGAATAAGAATTTTATTTCTTTGAAATGTAACTTACCACGTTCTGTAAAAATTGATAAAGTTATTTTTCGGTCGAAATTGGCTCTACTTAGAGCTTCGATCCAAGAAACTAGGAAACGCTTCTCGTTTATTGAACGTGAGCTCTATGATTTGCATCTCTCTATTTCAAATTCTATTTCTGATTTTGATTATGTTAATAGAACTTCTTGGTCTAGAACCCTTCGTTCTACGGAGAATCATCAAGTTGTTTTGAAAAAGAAATTAGCTAAACTTTGTAGAAATTCGAAAGTTTTTCCTTCGGAAGATTTACCAGTGGTGAATAAAAATGTTGTCCTTAATATTTCAAGTGTTCCTTTAAATAGTTCTCAAATTAATGCTCTAAAATGCAATGATAACTTTGCTCTGGCCAGCAAACCTTCTTTTTCTAAGCTTATTGCTCCTATTGAGAAAGCTTTTAAATTTAGTGCCTTATCATCCAATCGAAAAGATTACGTTAGGCATCTTATTGCTTCTAATGTGGACTTTAATTCAAGAATTTCCAATCCCGTCTTTATTAATACTGTTCGGCGTACTGTAAAGAATTTGACTTCTAATTCAGATATTGTTGTTACTAAAGCTGACAAGGGTGGTCAAATTGTTGTTCTTGACAAATCATCTAATGTTGACAAAACTAATGATTTGATTTTTTCTGGTCCATACTTAGAGATTTCTAAAGATCCTAGTGAAAATGAGTTAAAGACTATTTCTTCGGCTGTCAAGTCTGTTCAGTCTATTCCAATAAATGTTAAACGCTCTGTTATTCCTTCTATTGCTAATTGCGCTAGATTTTATGCTTTACCCAAGGTACATAAAGCTGGCATTCCTTTCAGGCCGATTGTTTCCAATATTGGTACGGCTTCTTATAAACTTGCAAAATATTTAGTCTCTGTGTTTTCTCCTCTTATGAGTAATAATGTATTCACTGTAAAAAAATCTATCGAGTTTGTCAAAAAAATTCAGAATTGCGTTCCAAATAATTCCTTTATGGCTTCTTTTGATGTGAACTCATTACTTACGAACGTTCCGGTCGAGGGTTCATTGTTATGCCTTCAGAGTAGACTGTCTGAATTTCATTTTACCTCTAAGGAAATTGAGGATTTAGTTTTCCTTACTGATATTTGTCTAAGGCAAAGTTCCTTTGTTTTTAATGGTAAATTTTATACTATGTCGGATGGTTTGGCAATGGGAAACCCACTTAGCCCCATCCTTAGTGATATTTACATGCATTACTTTGAGGTCAAGTTGTTTCAGAAACTACAGTTTCAATTCTATGTTCGCTATATTGATGACTGTTTTGTTCTTATAAACCACGACCAACTAAGCATTGATGATGCTTTATCTATTTTAAATTCCATTGATCCTCATATTCAATTCTCTTGTGAAAAAGAACAGAATAATTGCCTTCCATTTCTGGATGTTCTCGTTTCTCGAACTGAGTTCGGTTTTGAAACTACGGTTTATCGCAAACCTTTTGCTGTTTCCTTACCCCCACATAGATTATCGTCTCACCCTCCTAATCAAAAATATTCAGCTTTCAACACATATGTTTATCGTGCAATGAATATTTGTTCTTCACTTGAGCCAAGGGCGGACTGGGAAGGAAATTCGGCCCTGGAAACTTTCAAATCGACCGGCCCGGAGGGGGGGGGGGGTCTACAGGGAATGTGAAAAACAAGCACTCTTATGCAAGTAAACGCCGTAAATGAGGTGTGCAATACTAATTTTGTGGTTTTAACGATTAAAATTTATAAAATTTTATTAACTATATAATATTATAAGCCTGGTAAGAGAAAAAATTAATTCCTTTCATGTTATGTCCCTTTACAATGATTAAACATGAACCGGAAAACATTTTTCAAAAAATACCAAGGCTCTCCCTCTTTTTTTTAATCATTTTAAAGTATACAACTAAATTCAAAACAAATAATTAAAAAGCGTTTCGAATAAAATGATTAAATAATAATCACAAGAGTATCAAATAGAATAAAATTATTATTATTACTTTCTTCTATATATAATATATATAGAAGAAAGTATTGGATTCGTGCAAATTTTCGAATTTCGAATTTTGACGGATTCGAACGTTTTGAGGTGTGCTGAGTCCATTTCGACTATTTTTGGAAAATGTCTGTCTGTCTGTGTGTATGTGTGTGTGTATGTGTGTCACGTCTGTGTGTGACCAGTTTTTTGAGGCCGCTCTACAGCAAAAACTACCGCATGAAATCGAACGAAATTTGGTACACATATGTGCCCCTATGTGAACTTGTGCCCATTGGTTTTTGGCGCGAATTCCTCCAAGGGGGGTGGAGCAATGGGACGTTTTTTGAGTTACGCGTGATTGCTATTCCTCAGGAAGTAACTGGCGGAATCAAACAAAATTTGGTCCATATATTGCCATTAACAGGAACAGGTGCTGATTCAATTTTGGTGTCAATAACTCAAACGGGGGTTGAGCTATAGAACGTTTTTTGTCGTCAATTGTGACTGCTGTATCTCAAGAAATAATGAACGGAATGAAAGAAACATTTATCGGCAAGTAGCCCTTAGTAGGTATAAGAGCTGATTTTATTTTGGTGTCAACAGCTAAAAAGAGGGTAGCGCAATCGCCCGTTCTTTTTTTCCATTGTGAGTGCCCTATCTCAAGAAGTAATGCTACGTTCTGGTTGAAATTTGGAATATATGTGAATCCATATGTAGACAGGCTTTGGTTCAATTTTGGTGCCAATCGCGCCAAGAGGTGCTGATTTATTTTTATTATCATTATTTTTTAGCGAATAAAAATAGTTTTATTAATGCAACAATAAGAAAGATAAATCGCAATAGATTGTCGTCTGCGTATTTCTCGTGATTTTAATTGTATGGAAATGATCGGAAATATTATCTCAATGATTTAAAAATTTTAACTGTTGCCATCTTATGTTTGTTAACAAATAAAATATTTGTAATTAATTCAAGCAAGGCTTTTAAAATAACTTTCAATTTTCGCTCTTTCTTTGCTTTTGCAATAATTCAGACATTGGGATGGTCGTCAAGTTTTTGCATGTGTAATTTCGTTTTTGTTGGGAATATTGCTTCCTCGTCAAGCATGGGGGGGGGGGGGGGGGGAGGGATCAGAAAAAAAAGAAAAATATAGAAGAAAGTTTCGTAATAGCCACAACATACTAGTTTTTTTTTTTTTTCATATTTACTAGATCAAGTTTGGCTCTGTTATATCCTATACGTACTTTGCAAGAATTAATATCCGTGTAAATAAAAATGTTTCTCCTCTAAGGCTTACAAATTTTCCTTTGGGATTTCGACTCTCGAGTTCATGCGTTATGCTGCTTCGACATAAACGCAGTTTCGGGGACGTTCGTAACTAGGTTCCTTTTAAACAGGGGCAAGACCTCCCCCCTTACCTCACCATCAAAAACTTCTTTTGATAGGGCCAAAACCCCAACTATGAGAAATTTTGAAATTTTAATTTCAAAATATTAAATCCTTATTCACAAGGAGTGGTTTAAAATCTATTTTGGGACTTCGGCGTCCCCCTTAAATACGCCCTTGCTCCCCACTCTGGTAACAGAAAATTAGTCTTCAAGATAATGTGATGATCGGGAACTTTTATTATGAGTTGTAAGAAAGAGAGGGTGTATGTATTTTT
Organism: Uloborus diversus; assembly: GCF_026930045.1. NCBI lineage: Eukaryota > Metazoa > Arthropoda > Arachnida > Araneae > Uloboridae > Uloborus > Uloborus diversus. Next base: position 32,723,612 of record NC_072739.1, read on the forward strand.
TTTTTTTAGAACATCAGGACTAAAACACCATCGGTTTCATTTCTCGAGTTTTCCTAATTGCATGCTCATTTGCTGTCAGGTTTCATGACTAAAAATGAATTTCTATGATGAATTTATATTGGCAGGGCCACCTAGAGCCAAAGCGGTTCCCATTTCAGTTTTCCGCTCCACCCCATCCATCACGCTTATATGAAGATTATCAAAGCTTCATAATTGAACAAAAATATTTTTCTTTTCTTATATCAGATTTTGAAATTATAATGGGTATCACTTGCTAGACCACTTTTTATCCGTGAAAAGGGTCCTATGTACATTGTACATTTTTAACTTTGAATAACTCAAAAAATATGTATTTGAATAGTAAGAACAATAGTTTCTGTTCTGCTGATCTGCCAGAGAATATTTACAGCATGTATCGTCGCCTCAGAGCAACAATAAGATATCTAATCCCAGGAATAACACTAAGATATCCTACTGTTGCTCTGAGACGACGATATCACTGGCTCGAATATAAAATGACTTAGACTTTTTAATTAGAAAAATAAATAGACTGCACTTGTATGCCTTCAGTTCTATATCTCAATTCCTGCTTTTTATAAAAATGAGAAAAAAAAAAATTTGGACTCACAGTATACCATAGCATTTACAAAAGAAAAAAACATGTTTCGGAACTAAAAGCGAAGACGGCGTTTTCAGCACAAAAAAGTAAGTTTAATTCAATAAGAAAAAAAAATTAAACATTGTTATAATTTTACCTGAAGGTTCATTCAATAGTTTACAATAATTAAGGTTTGCCTATTATTAATCAGTTTAAAATGTGTTTTCACGTGAAGAGGACAGTAATGAAATTTGAAAATTTCACTCCGCAACACGTTCCGTTCAACACTCCGCCAAAACAAAGAAGTAGTCACCACAGAAAATATGGCTCATTGCTCAAGTTCAGCTGAAAGGTAGGTCTGGAGAAATTTTTCATACTTTTTGCTCCCAAGTTATCCTAGTAAAATATAACAGTTACACGTTTGGCTTTCTTTCCCTAAAATGTGCCTGTAGGTTTTTTTTTTTTAATTTTGTGCTCCCCTTGTTTAATCCATTAGATTTTGCAGCACAAAAGTACTCAATTTATTTCAACTACTGATAGTTTTGTTTATTTTTTCTACATCTAATTCTTTATTAGAATAAAAATTAGAGTTTTAATGGTGCTATTTGACAAATAAAGTCAATTTGTAAAAGCAGGAGCGCCCTAAATTTAAATTTTAGGAGGGGGGAAATTCTCAATTTGCCGAATGGAACTTTAAATTTTGCCGAATGATAAAATACGGGCATGCACCAATGCGTACATCTATTGAAAAGAAACATTTGGGCATTTTGAATATACAATTTTGCAACTATGTCTCGAAACTTCCGAATCTTCAGACAAAATTTAAAGAGCAAAGACAAAACTTTTTCAGTCGAAATTTGTCATAGCGACCTCCCATGATCTCTCATCGGAGTGCCCCAGGTTAAATAACATTCTTTTTGAATTATTTTATTATAGTATGCATCTAGAAAACATTTAATGATGCGCTTGATATCAAAACTCTTGTTATTAAAGTTTTTTTAAAAATACATAAATAAAAAATCGCACTTCTTTCCAGATTATTTGCATTGAATTGCGAGTATTAATATGCATCAAAAGTAGCGAAACAAAGTTCATGTTTGGGAGCTGTAATAACATATAAAAAATGTTTTCAATTCTAAAGACTATTTCTAAAGCTTGGTTGGTACTAAAAAGTGTATGAAATAAGTACTTGTATGGTTTCTTGATTGCAACGCTCAAAAATTGAAGTTGATCTTATTTATGTTCATTTTGAAAGAAGCAGCTATCTCTTCACTCAAATTTTTAATTTTATTTTACAAGTAATTGTTGCTTTAGAATTAACATAAACATAAAGATTTTCTGATCAACTGCAATTTTCGAGTGTTGCAAAGAAGAAGCCGTATACTTACTTCATTTTATGCTTTTTAGTGCTAACCAAGCTTTTAGAAATAGTCTTTGGAATTGAAAACATTTTTTACATTTAATTTTAAATATTTTACGCTTTAAAATTTATTTGAGGTATGAGTTTTTGAAATATTAACCATATTTTCTTTTATCCTATCCTTCTTTAAAATAAATGTGTTGCACACAAAGAGAGAATAAGTTATATTTAATATTAACCTATTTTCAATGTTGCTGATTTGTATACTATGCTCGAATTTAAAAGCACTTTTGAACAAGTATAGCGAAAAAAATAAAAAATAAAATAAAAAGCTTTTAAAAGCGCCCATAAATATGCTTGCATAAGTTCAGCCTTGAAGTTGTTTGTTAAATTTATTAATGATTCATTTATTCATTGTTCTTTTTGCCAAGAATCAAACAACGGAAGTATGATATATTTATAATTACTACTGTTTTTCATTGTTTTTGAAAACAATTAAAGTCGGAAGCAAAACGCAGTGGTTATGACGTAGAAAGTAAACTGAAAAATAGTCTTTTAATAATAATGAAAATAGCTGATTTTTTAACACATTGATTGACGTCGCTGTTTAAATCATACTTAAAATACTGTATGGGAAGCAAAAATCTAATTAAAGCTAAAAGTCGAAAATTTCTCATTTGAATTTAGTTCACTTTATCTCTAAGAAACCCTAACATTTTCTAAAGGAAAGTCCCGCAGCCTTCGGACCTTAAAATTGAATCTGCTTTATTTTTCTCCAAGAAAGAAAAAAATTGTAATATTCAACAAATTTTTAGTTGATAGTTCAAGTTGTATAAACAGTGCCTTACCTGCTCTGCAAATGTCTTTAGCATTTGACCATAGTGATAAAAAAATTGAAGGTTGTTAAATCTTTTTTCTTTTTTTGAAGTAACTTTAAATTGATTTAAAACTATACATGATGAGCAAAAAATATCCTGGGAATCAAATAAAAAAAAGCCAAACCTCGACCTCGCAGAAAAAAGTGCTATGAGCAAGAAGAAGCTCCTCTTGAGAGAATGATTCTGAAGTCCACTCTTCACGTCACGTAAAAGAGATTTCGTCAAATTTCTCTGTATTTGATGAGGGAGGGCATATAATGGCTCTGATTCCTGAAACAGGGGTTACGTTCAATGAAACAAGGTAACGATTGTCCCCTAGGCCAGTGGGACTCGTCAGTGTAAGCTGAAAGGAAGACCGTATGTTGACAGCTTTATGATGTTTAACGGTAGAAAAAGGCTATTTGAGCCATTTCCGCTGTTTTGTACTGGTGTGTGGTGTGTATTCTCCACAGCTATGCTCATATCATATATTCCTTTTTCGAGAGGGAGATTCTTAGATAAGACATAACAAGTACTGGTCACTCTAAAATGAGTATTTTCACAAAATAAAACATCGTTAAAAAAAAAAGTAAAAGAGAGCATGTTCTTCAGATGAATGGGAGGGAATTGGAATCAGAGACTTTTGCATTATTCAAGTTAAAGAAGATGTATGTTACGAGACGATAGGATCTCCCCACCCAATTCCCGTGTTTCTTTTTTACCGTTTTCTTTCTTGTCAAGAGGAACGCCTTTGATTAACACCATTATTTTCTTAGCAGGGGCAGTCCCTGCAAGGAAGAGAAACTTTAAAATGCTCGATTGTACAAATGACTATTCAAGAAAAGCGACTGTGAAACTGCCCTAAAGCGAAGCACTAGGCTACAAACAGATGTTAAGGGGATATTGAATCAGAGATTTTTTTTCTGATTTCCTGCACTAAAAAGATGTGTTAGTTTTATTAAAGTAATAAGCTGCGTTTACTTTGTAAAAATAAAACAAGTGGCCGTGGATAATTCTTGGCCGGCCTTTCTCCGACCAGGAAGGCCCAGTAACAAAGCCACCGTGAGCTTAATCAGCTTAGGAGGATATGACAACCAACCCACCCCCCTCCCCCACACACAACCTTTACTCAAATAGCAGTGCAGCGAAAAGAATGATAGGGGATTAAAACACTCCTTTTAAAAATCAAAACTATACATCACACAAACACACACACACAAGTATGTATGAAAATGTGGAAAAAGGGGGGGTCCCGGCCACAGTCGCCGAGAGTCGAGGCGGGCCCCCCTCCCTTCATAAAACTTATACAATTTATACCGCTTGGACTCCAAGCCAAGCCGCTTGTTTCCGCAGGACCGACGAAAGGCCATGTCAACCTATTCGTAAACTAGAGATCCGGCCCTTGAAGAGACCTGGATCGGGATTGGAGTAGTATAAGTTTTTTCTAGAGGAGGGGCCCGGTGAACAAACTGACAAGGAGGTAGCCTTGGCTCTCGGCGGCCCTGTTTTCCGACTAGGCACCACCATGCCTAAAACCTTTACTGGGCTATTAGTATCCCTTTTGGGCCGTGGCCCGAAAATTTTGCTCCTGCTGCCCTGATTTCTTTTCGGCGGCCCTCGGGGGAACCGGCCCTTCTGGCATTTGCCCAAATGCCCACATTGCCTATCCGCCCCTGAGAGCTTCTTAATGCGGAACTTAACTATATAAGAGCTGTGGCTGTTGATAGAGACTATCTACCCACATTAGTTGATTCCATTTATAAAAAACTTTGCCAAAAATCTCAAAATGTTGTTCTTAATAGAACTTTTAACACTAAGAATTTAGTTGTTCTGCCTTTCTTCCCTGGTATCAGTTTTCAGGTTGCTAAGATTCTGAAGCGATTCCAATTCCAAGTGGTATTTTCTCCTATTAATAAACTTTCTTTATCTTCTCTTAAAGATTCTATTCACCCTCTTAATTGCTGTGGGATCTATAAAATTGTTTGCAATTGCGGACTCGGATACATCGGACAGACCCGCCGTTCTCTGAAATTTCGGTTAAAAGAACATCAAAGCTATGTGAGAAAACAACAGCTGAATAAATCCAGTATTGCTCAACACTGTTGGGAATCGAATCACTCTTTTGATTTTAACTCTTATCAAATTATCCAAAAATGCCCCAATTCGTTGGATATTGATTTTTGGGAATCTTTCCACATCCTGAGGAACCGTTCTAATTTAGTTAACGATCTTACTGCAATTCCCTATTTTTCCTCTGTGTGGACTCCTTTGTTGAAATTGGTTTAGATTTTCTATTATTTTTATGTAAACGTCGTACATTTCTTACTTTTATTTTTTCATTTTTTGCTTTCTTATTTCGTTTTGTGATTAACTAATTCCAATATGTTTATCCTTCACTCTGTTTTTTTTTCTGCATTTCTCCATTTGATACATTGCTTCCATACATAGTTTTTCCCGCTGGTAAATTTATTGCTAATTTATTCGGAGTGGATTCATTTTTGGATTTTTTGCATTGTTTATGGGTTTTCTTTTAAAATTTATTACTTAACGGTTTTTTTTCCTGATGGAATTATATAATTAATTTTGTCTCCAGGTGTCATTTTATCTTTTTTATTTTGTTTAATTTCTATTTTTTGATATTTATACTATCTCCTGTTCCACCGTGTTGCTTTTCTCGGATGACTTTTCATCCAAAAGCTCACACTTCTTTGCATTGAAAAAGGTGTTCCTTGTAACACCGAAACACGTGTCTGCAATCATTTGCAAGTTTTGTGCTTAATAACGTTGGATTACTGACTTTTTAATTTTTCAGCACAAAGGTATTTATTCTTTATTAACATGTTTTGATAGTTTAAATTCTGTATTAATTCGTTATTAAAACTTAAGTTCCATTTTTAAGAATGTCAAAAGGTTTCAATTTGTTTTTCACAAATACGTCTTATTACTCACGTGAGTATAACTACATTACTTCTATACTTTCACTATCACTTGTTAGTCTTGAAGCAATTGCTCTATTGCTTGAAAATTTAGTTCAAAATTATTTCAATACAAACTTTTTAGTTTTATCATGTTTAGACGTATTTCTTTAAGAGTGATTTAATAATTTCTTATAATTCTTATTCTAAGTGGTTACTGGAAGAAAAGTAATAAATTTTAAATTTCACATAATATTTTTATGTAGATAATTTATTGTTTTTTTTTTCAATAAGTTCCCTTGATATTTTTTTTAATTGCTATTTGTATTAACAAACAGCATCGTTTAAAAAAATATTTTTTAATTAACAGTTTAATGCACGTTTTAAAAACTGCATTTTATGTAAACATACAATGGTTTTCAAGTACGACAAAGAGAGGGAACCATTATCATTTGTATCATAAATCAAGGAAATTCAGTCAACTTAATCAGGGAAATATTTTTCACAGATCCTGTCGCCATCCTGTAGTAAGTGTTGCGATTAACCTAATGCTGGTCTGCATTGCAGGCTAATTTGGGTCTTTTAGTCTCCATCGCCGATTGCTGAAAAAATTCTGTTACCAGGCGTTCCGTTTTACCAAACTTTCGGAGAACTCGACAGAATACAAAATAAGAGAATATATACTATTAAAACCATAGACATGGGAACCGGTTCGCTCTCGCTCACTTAACTAGATGGATCAGCCTACCGAAGTTCAGAGGGGAAAATGATTCTCCCTAGGAGTAGACTCGGCAGCCATTGTGAGGGCAACTATATTGGTGGTTGAACAGCATTTGCTTCGTTTCTCAGCTTTTTCAGGTGGATGAAACTCAATCATGCCGACTTCGTGTTCAGCATTTAAGTGTACGAATAGAGCAAAGAAAGGAAGCAATGTATCTTTCTACAGATAAGAGTGAGTTTGTATTTAGAAGCGTAGAATTTAGTTTGAGCTACTATAATGTTAAATAATCAACAGGAGTAAAAATATTGTAACGCATACTGCTCTATTTGATAGGAAAAATAAAGGAGGGCTGACAAAACCGACTAAGGATAGTGTTAAAATTTGCTCAGAAACAGAAAAGTGTATCCGTAAGTATATTAACAAAGGTTTACCAAAAATGGTCAAAATAAGAACCAAAATTGTCAATTTAGTGCTAGCCAATTTTACTTGCATTTCATTATTTAAAGAGATCAATCATGGCAATGATGATAAAGATAGAGAGACACTTCAACTAATAAAAGTACTTGCAAACCAATATGTTAAAACTAGATGTCACCATATTTCTAAGAATCTCAATTGTAAGCGTAGTAGAATCAGACAAAAATTAACAAAAACTCTTTAATAATGATTAAATCATCCGTTAAGTGTAAAATAGCATAAATAAACCTATACCAAACAGCATTTTATTTTACTTTTGCTTGAAGAAAAACATGAACAATTAACAAGTTAACATGTAAGCTGATTACGTATAGTTTTATGAAATTTACTAGCTTTTAGAACAATATAACGATAACTAATGCTTCAACTTTAAGTTTCAAAGATACTAGGAAACCATACGATAGTGTAATAACGAAAAAATATTGATGATTTAATAGCAATGGAAAGAGCTAAGTACATCATGTGTCTAGATTCGTAAATGTTTTGGCTTCGTGTCTCCGTAACCGAAATATGAAGTTTGTAGTTCTCTCGTAATTTTAAGAAAAGTTTAAATTTAGCAAGTTTCAGTGAGAAATGGATAACATTTTTCACACGCATGAAGGCAGATACCGCTCAAAAACTAAAGTCTTTTGTATTTTTAAGGACATAAAACTTTTAGATCAATCAAAAATTAGCGTTGAAAAGTTGTCACCATTAAAAACTGCACGTAATAGAGAATTAATAGCAAATTTTCGTGTTTTATCAACAATTTAGTTGCAAGTGCTACATATTATTTTATTTCATAATATTTGTTATTGATTCTGATCCGAAAGTGGATGTGAGATTTACAAATCTATGTACCTTATGCCATGTTTGTTCAATAAAAATATTTTGTAAATTTTACTTCTTTTACTAACTACAATTACTTCTAAATTTTACTCTTCGCTACTTAAAGTACATATTCTGATTACGAGTAATTAAACATGTTATCATGACTTTAAAAGTCATTCAATATCAATTTTGTTTTCTTAAATTTATAATTTATTACCAACCAAAAGTACATATAAATTTACCCATGAATTGCAAATTTTACGCAGTAAACTTCACAGATATATCCGAGTTAATTTAAAATCCCTTTATTTGAAAATATGCAAGAATTCACACAACATACGAGATGCAGCCTAAAAAATCCTCGTAGTAATTAAAACTGACTTATCCGTTACCGAAAAATTAATTTTTCGTTAAAGACAAAAGTATACTTTAATGTTTCGCATAATTCCGAATGACGAATGAGTTACAAATTAAGAAGATGCGAAATCTATTTTCTGTTTTGAAATTACCTCCAGTAGATAATTTCGCACAGAAAAATGATTTTGAGGATTTTTTTTTATTTCAAATTGAAAAAAAATTCTTTCACTGAAAGTACTATTTTAAAACAGAAAAGTCCCAGAAAATTGCGGAAAACGAACCGATAGTATGCTTATGTGATGCGCGGTGGAAAGTTCTTGCCCTACAAATGGCGGACGATCGTTGGTTGAAAAGGAATCACTTTTCTACCACAGGATGATCCATCTAGTTAAGAGAGCGCGAGCGAACCGGTTTCCATGTCTATGATTAAAACCTATGTGTCGGTCTGGGTGTCTTTAACCCTCTCTCCACCTTAGATCATTGAGACATAAATAAAGCAAGTCGGAGTGGTTGTTGAGGCAGGAATCTTCGCGGGGAAAGTGAGGGGAGACGAGGTGACTGCGACGTTTCGCCAGAGCTACACTAGTTATCGTAAGGATTTGAATAGTCGTCAATTTTAATATTTTACCTTCTGCTTTAAAATGTTTTGGCATTTTTTTTCTGCCACCCGCAAGCGCATAGTTTACTGGATCATGGATAAGGTTTTTTTTTTTTTTTTCAATTTCTACAATAAGTTTTTGATTTATGCCGACTTAAAAATGACTCTAAAAGTTGCGCTCATTGAGAAATAGAGTTAGTATTTCACACGCGTTTTCAAAACAAAGTAAATAACAGCAAAGTAGAGTTCTTTACAATGAATGGAAATTTATTCTTTTTCTCTTTCCTTTTATAGTGCAAGATAGTTTTTTTTACTAATTCATTTGCTATTTCATGCCTACTGCCAATGAATAAAATATTAAACTTGTAAAATGATGTTAAAAGTTTTAAATGGTAATGTATTTCAAACTATTTTTTATCCTATCTTCCATGTAAAAGTTTTTTTTTCTTTAAGAGAATTAATGAAATGAATAAAGAGTTTATCTATTGCAAAAACTACCCCAAAAGCACAAAGAAATTTTTCAAAAATAAATAAACTGAAAGATGAAAAAAAAAAAAAAAACTTTCTAAAGACAAACTGCTCATTTTCCTCCCAAATTTGGGTCTTTGAACCTTGTTTATAGATTTACTTTTCAGCAAAGGATTTTTTTTTTTAAATTCGATCGTTGAATAATAGAGAAAATTTTAGAAAATCCAAACATTTTTAATACTTTGTGTTCAGAATTCGAAAAAAGTTCATTGGGAAATCCGAAATGCAATTTTCCGTAGTACAAAAAGAGTACAAATGCCGTGCTCAAAAAATGTCCACCTGGTTGTAATCTGAATTCACTTGTAGAGAAACATGCTCAAGTGAATGTTGCACTAAGATCTTCAGCATCCCCTTTTGTACTAAAGATAAAAGAGTCTTAATTTAATTTTAAATGCAGGAATTGATGACTTTTAATAACAAAATTTTAAAACTTGGGAAGAAATGAAAAAAATTCAATATATCGATGGCTTATTTTTTTATTGGATTAACTACTAGCATTCTGTTGCAGCATTTTGTTGTTTACTTGAGGTCGTTAATCAATAATTTCAATTTTATCATAAAATTTTGAAAATTTAACATTTAAGATTTTGTTTTAATTGAAAAAAGAAAGTTATGTTATAGCAAGCCTGTTAAATTTTGTTTTACATCCCAACATCTTTCGTTCAAACTTTATTTTCCGGGCAGATTTTAATAAGAATACATATAAGTGATAAAACAAGGGTTTGGCAAGAATATATGAAGCGAAAAAGGAAAAAAAAAAGAATTAGTGAAAACAAGTGGTAAAAAAATATGTTTGTCAAGGAAATGTGACAAATAATGATTATTAAATAAAAAACTTAATGAAAAAAAAACAATAAAACAAGATATTTATAATTTATAAATGAAAACATAAGGCAAATATTATTCCAAAAGATAGAAAATACACTTAAAATTACTTAAATATTCTTGACCTTCCGTTGAAAAAAATGAAAGCGATAAGAACATTTTAAACTGTAAATTTATGACGTTTAAGGAGGTCCGGGACACAAAAATCGTCAAATTTTGCATTTTTTTTTTATAATTTGAAAAATTGCTCCGTTTCTTTTTGCTTAAGAAGACGTTTGAATCTTGTTTCTACCTTAAATAGAACGAAGGATATAGTTATTTTTGTTGCATGCATCTAACTAATGTGTACTTAACTTTAAAACTTTAAACGCGTTTTTCTCCATGATGCAATTTTTCCCGATTTCTTGCATTCAAACTCTTATAAGTCAGGAACCGATAGAGATAAAGTAATGAAACTTGGAGGATATCTTTTCCAAGCAGTTTACTTTAATTTTTATTCGGCGAATTTGAAAAAAACGTTTACTGCAAAAATTATGATTTTTTTTTAAAAAAAAGTATTTTCGAATTTTTCGAAATTTTTCTTCAAATATTTTTTATTTTTTATTGAATCAATATTTTTAAAATCGCCGAATAAAAATTAAAGCTTAGATATTTGTGCATACTTTTTTGAAAAAAAATTGAAAATTGACCATTAATATTTTGAGTTATAGCAATTTAAAGCAACCCCATTTTTTTGAAAAAAACTAATTAAATTTAAATAAAAAAATAATTTTTTTTCATATTTATGTTATGATTTTGCTTATTAAATAAATGATGAATCAGTGCAAAAAATTTCAAAACTCTAAAGTACATAATAAAATTTTTTTCAAAATGTGTCCCGGACCCCCTTAATTTGCTCAACATACTCATCTTAGAAAGGCAATTTAATAGTAAGAATTTTTTTTTGTTTTGTTTTTTTCGCAATAAAATATGCAGTACATAATGCATGAAAAAAGACAGAGTGAGAGAGAGAAAGGGAAAAGCAGGCAAAATGTGAACGCTTCTCCCGCAATCAAAAACAGCAGCGAGGAAAAAACGAAATTGCGAAATACACACGTTGTCTTTTCGGCATTAATAGTGTCGATGCAGTAAAACTACATTTACGCTAATTGCTCTACGCGTTTGCATCACAACGGAGATGGGCAATGTCGTTCTTTTTTAAAGATTCGTTCAACAGAGGATTGTTCATTTTTTCCCCCGTTCACTGAACTCGTTCAAATGAACGACTTCGTTCATTTAAGAATGTTGCCGGTGATCTCTCTGCCAAACATACTCAACACCAGACATACAAGTGGTTGGAAAAACTACATTTTTTTTTGTAGCGAATTATAACTACTTTGTTACAAATGTAGTTAACTCCAACTGCAACTACTTTTTTTTTTTTAAAAGTGTAGCAACTACAAACTACTTTTGCAATGTAGTCGCTACTTTTCAAAAAATAAGTAAATAAAGAGCATACATACTAGGGTGTCCCAGAAAAAATGAAAGTCGATTTTTCAGTCACATTCCGACATACCTCCTTATATTTTTCCTCTTATGTCAAAAGAATTGTGAAAAAAAGTTTCATATAATTTGAACAACGGCAACCAGTGCCGACTTTCGTTTGAAAGTGTAAACCAACATCTGTATGCTAGGCCAAACAGAAAAAAAAAAAACTTTTTTTTGCAAACTCGAAATTTCTGTTAATTCCACACTTGACCTAAAATTTACAATCTTCATCCAAAATTTTTTTTTAATATTTATCTTCTAAAAAATTACGTATAAATTTAAATACACTATCAAGTTCAAAATTTATTAGCGAACGTATTTTCAGATCAACATTTGCAAATGAATAATAAAAAAATAAAATACGTAAAATGAAAATTTTAACTTAATCTTGAAAAAAAAATCCATGTCCTTGAGCACTATTTGTCATACTTAAATATTGAAGGAGAGCAAAAATTTTTATTTAACACTAATTACCTACTTCACTGTTTATATTTTTTAACTTGATAATTTCGTAACATTTTTCTCAAATTTTAAAAACATGTATCGAAAAAAATCAATTTTTTGAAGAAAGTTTTTACATTTTAGGCCAAGTGTGAAATGCCTAAATGTTTTTTAATTTGAATAACTGTTTTTGTGGTGCATGTGCGGTGTAGGAGCAACGTTTTATCAACAGAAATTTCGGGTTTCTAAAAAAAGTTTTTTTTTTTTTAAATTTGGCCTAGCATTACAAGTGCTGGTTTACAGTTTCAGACGGAAATCGGAGCTGGTTGCCGTTATTCAAATTGTATGAAACTTTTTTTACAATTGTTTTGACGTAAAAGAAAAAATATAAGAGGGTGTGTTACTTAAAAGAAAATAAGAAAAAAATTGATTTCTTGGGGACACCCTAATGCACACAAAGACCGTAAGAGGAATGAAAGAAAAAGGTTTAAATTTATAAATTAGCTCATCTAAACATGGAATATTAATAAGAATGATCTATTTTTATTCATTCATTTTTTTTTTCAAAAATGTCCAGTATCATACTCTTATATAACACTGTAATGCTCGTATTTATTGTAAGCCGGCCAGGGCAGTTCAATATCATCCTCTTCTATAACATTTACAGTAGCATTCTTTGTTTGGTGAATTCTGTAAAAGCACTTACTTTTGCGAAACTTTAATTTTCGCCATTTTTGTGCGCCCGTCGTAATTACGAAAATTTAAGGCTCGCGAAATATTTCTATTTTTCAACTTTCGTGTGTTCACATAAATTCACGAAATTTTCAAGTCGTAAAATCGCTGATATCTTCATTTTCGCAAAAAATAAGTGCATTTACAGCAGGGTTCGTTGATTTGAATCAGCTTGATTTAAATCAAGTGATTAAAAACAATCATCGATTTAAATCAATTTATTTGAATCAATTCTTTTAAACAAAATCATTAATTAAAATCAGTTGATTTTATCTTTATAAATTAATTTCGCATTTTTAGAATGTATTGCTCTAAATTTAACTACACTGCATTATACCATCTTAACTTCAACGGGCAAAACTACATCGTTCCTTCTTTCTGTGTGTGTAACAGATTTTCACTCTTGCAGTAGTGCTTTTACTCTAAAATTACAATTTAGAACAAAATAAATATTTGCAGTTTTCTTATACACCATAACTAATATAGTTGAGAAAAGTAATTGTTCAACATATTACTTTACACTAAAAACGTACACAATGATGGAAACTTTACCTTTAAGCAAAGTATAAAATAAAATCACATCTCATCTAAACATTATAACGTATTTATAAATATTTAAAAATTATTGAATAGTTGAAGAACTTATCTAAATTAAAAAAGTAAGCTGAGTGGATTCATCTGTTGTATGAAACATATTATGTTTATATATGTAAAATAATTAATATCTAAAAATTTTTGAACATTAAAAAAAATCTGATTTAAATTTAAAAAAATCCTATTTAAATTTAAAAAATCCGACTTTTTTTATTAAAAAAATAAAAAAAATCACGAACCCTGTTTTACAGTATGGGAACAATAATCTCTTTGAAATCTAAAATGTTCATTCACGGGACACTCTAGGCAACCACAAAAATCGAACTACTCATTACACTACGTTTTTTAAAAAGTAGTGCGCTACACTACAAACTACTAAAAAATGTAGCTGCTACAGTAGCGTCGCTACTTCCAACCACTAAGACATACTCATAATAATACCAATAGATCGTTTTGGTATAACGATAAAACTAACGAAAGTAGCAGTAACTGAGCCAGGGTACCGAATAATTTAATTTCAAGAACAGGACTCACTTGAATACTAGAGAGCTTCAAAAATATGTATTGGACAAAAAAAAAAAAAAAAAAAAAAACAGTCATAATCCCAATGAAAATCTTAGGATACTAAATGTAAGTACTAAACAAGGAAGTCAAATTAATATGCAGGGTGTGCCGTTTCCTGCAAAGACCTTTATTTTCGCAACCGTTAGTCGTAGATGTATACTTTCAATTGCAAAAATGTTCAAAATCTGATGCAGAGTTAAGATATTGAAAGTTCGAAGTGAAAATAAAACAGAGTCAAAAAATACAAAGTTTAACTTTTTATACTGGCCCCAGGTCCCCTCACTAATATATAGAGAAATAATCTCCATTAAAAACTATTACTGACACAAAAAGTTTGAAATTAGTACGACCAATATTCACCGGGATATGAAACGCGGCGTTTTGTGACTTACGCCACTTTTCACTAGCCGTCAATAACACCTTTTGGGGAAAAATATAGCGGTTAACTAGTGTTTAAAATCATATGTGTGCATAGAGTGTGGTTTTTTAAATTGTTCGAGGTTTTGTTATGTGTTTTTGCGTGTCATGGCATAACATTTGCATTTATTTTTGAATAGCAATGAAAAAATATAAATACTTTGATTTTCTACTTTGACAACCTACTATTCTACTGAAAGGGCGATAAGTTCCAATCTCATCTTCTGTATAGTCTCTTAAAACTTTGAAATGGAATACCTCCTTGAGTTTTGGTCGCACAAATGTCAAGTTTTTTGTGTCAATAATATTTTCCAATGGAGATCATTTATCTAAATATTAGTTAGGGGACCTAGGGCCCGTATAAATGGTTAAATTTCGTATTTTTTGCCTCATTTTTATTTTTGCTTCAAACTTTCAATGTCTTAACTCCGCATCTGATTTTGAACATTTTTGCAATTGGAAGTATACATTAGGGTGGAGTGAAAAAATTAAAATTGGATAAAAGCTAAGTAATAGTGCGGAAAAGTTGTATTTTGTACAGATATATAGTCATGCAAAAGCATTTTTAAAACAAAAAATATCTTGAGGGTCCGTTTTTGCTTTGAAATTGACCATTATTGCATCAAAACCGACAAAAGTTATAAAAATTTCCTCAAAAATCAAAATTTTTTAAAAGCTAAGCAATAGCGTGGAAAAGTTGTCTTTTGTATAGATATTTTGTCATGCAAAAACAATTTTATGGCAAATAATATCTTGAGGGTCCGCTCGCGTCTTGAATTGATCATTATTTCATCTAAACTGACAAAAGTTGTAATAGTTTCATAAAAAATCAAAATGTGATTAAAGCTTAGTAATAGTGCTGAAAAGTTTCCTCTTGTATAGATATTTTGTCATGCAAAAGCATTTTTATAACAAAAAATATTTCGAGGGTCAACTCGGACCTTGAAATTGACCATTATTGCATCAAAACTGATACGAATTCTAATGATTCCATTAAAGCCAAAACTTTTCCAATATGATGAAAAAGCACTTCAAAGTTGACCGTTTATGTAAATTACATACCAAACTCAAATATTTAAATAATAAAATATACTAAATATCATATACCTTAAAATCACCCAATATCGAGTTAAAATTAAGTAACATTACAATACTTAGCACACTGAGAAAAATGTATTAAAAGTTATTCCTTTAAAAAGATTAGCTTTAATATGCATCAATTATTATTTATATAAAACTAAAAATTATGAAAAACTAACACGTAAAAGCATTTTTGACGTAAAAGATTCTCTGCTTGACAAATGTGACTTTGCACCAAAATGTGATTTTTACATATGATAGATTACAAAATTTAAACATAAAAGTATGAAATTATCAATGCATTTTTTTAGTCACAGAAATTACACAGCAAAACTAAAGAAGTTACTAAATGAATTCTCAAATTGTTGTTCCTTCAAATTCAAACTATAATCCGCACACTACAAGCAATGACGCATAGTTTGGCGGAAAAGTTGGCTTGGAGATCAGTTTTATGACTGACAATATTCAGACTTAGTGTTATATTGCGGCATAAGTTTTCTGGATTCTAATCTTACTCTAATTAATCCTTCTCTCTTGCTTACACCACAAACCGTAGACGATGCTTCTGTGACTAATTTAACGCATCGTTCCACTGCTTGAGTGTGACATGGGAGGCTATGGAAATCAAACAATTCAGAAGGTACGCCATCAAGCACCATTTTTTCAACTAGAATTCCACTTGTAAGTGGCGGCTCCGTGTGTTCCCAATTTTGCCAATCGATGAGTTCATGGTAGTCTTCAGCATCAAAATTAAACTCTGGAATTGTAAATTTTCGCAATCCAATCGGTGTCATAGATCTTGCATTCATAATTCGACGCAAACCAAGTTCTCTGACACATTGTCGATCATCTGTGAGCATCGCTATCAATATGTTGTCCGGATTCCCAAAGTAACCATAGCGCTGAATCACAGGACCTATTACAGCTTTTAATTCAGAAGAGAGATAACGTGATTTTTTGATTGTTTCAAAGAGGTTTGTAGAACCATCTTTGCAGGAATGGTTAATCTTAATGGTAAATCACATTGGTGCATACACTTTCATAACATATTCTGCTAATGTGTATAAGTTCTGCGGCGGACTGTCAGTTGTCATGTACAGCCGTAAAATTCTATTTGCCGTCGTTAACCACCGTGAGTGTACTAATGTTCCAGGTTCTCGTTTAGACAAATTTTCAGAGCATTGACCGCTAGCTACAGCTTTACAAACATCAAATAAGTACTTTTGATCAGTGCTCAACTCATTTCTGTTTATATTCGGAAGATTAACCTGAATCGGTTGAAACGTTACAACTGGCAACTGTTCACATCCATCCAATGCTTTACCAATGATTCCACAGAATGCGCGTGAACCTTCTGTTTCACCATCTAAGTGTTTCAAAAGATGTCATAAGGGAAGTTCGTTAGAATGAAGTTGGCATACTAACCATTTCAGCAGTTTCTTGAAATGAACTTCGAGAAGCCGTGTTACACCTCCCTTTCTTCCAGTATTTACGTTGGTTCCATGACATCCAACAGCTACACAATTATCAACTAAAATATTATTGCTTGTTATATAGTCAGTTATACTTCTGGTGATATTTATCGCTGTGCCACTGGCTGGAGTCACATGGCTAAGGTACTTAGATCCAGGTTCTTGAAGCAAAGTAACATGCTCTTCAACTACTGTTTTACGGTATTTTTTGCCATCTAAGCTTCCAAGTTGTAACGTTTTATCCTTTCTGCTATCGAAATACAAAGCACGAAGACTTCTCGAAGTTTCCGTCTCTTGTACCAGTACCTTTCTCCTTTTGTCTCTTGTACCAGTACCTTTCTCCTTTTGTCTCTTGTACCAGTACCTTTCTCCTTTTCTTCTGTTTCTCTCGAATGATTCTGCTGCGATCAATCAAGCATAAAGAATCTTGTTCTGTAATCAAACCCACATCTTGAAGCACAGTACTTGCTATTGATGCCGCAGCTCTATCTGAAACACCGTATCGGTCACATTCCCTTGCCAATGTCGGTAAAGGAACTCGCATTTGTTGAGAGTTGGGTGGTAGCTTCGTGGAACATGGTGTCTCCTTCACTTTTGCCCTAAAATTTGAAGTAGAAGCCTGGAAAATTTCGTCATTTATGTCCATTTCTGATAAACTTGAAGTTGATTCTAATAATGTATAGTATACATTAGGTGGAGTGAAAGTATAGGCAAATTTTTTTTTTTTTTTCGAAATTCAACTTCTAATAGCGCGGAAAAGTTGTGGTTTGGTTCCACAAAGAAAGGGCTAAAATATTTTTGCTCTACCTTTCCATCTTGAGGGTCCGCTTTGACCTTGAAGTTTAGAAAATTTACACTTTTTTCCTAAAATTCCACTTTTAATGCAAGTAATTTTTATTTTAGATGCTCAATATTTGGTGGAGGGAAAGAATTGTGACTGGGTATCATAAAGAATAGAGAAAAATTATTTTAATTTTACTTTTTAGTTCTGAGGGTCGCTTTGACCTTGCATTTCAAAAACTTGCTTTTGTTTTGTAGTGAATTAATCGCAACTTCGGTTTTTCTGTACTTAATTTTATAAGTTAAAAAATTGTTATTTGATACTATGAACTTAGAATTCATATATTTATATCCTAGATTTCATTTTAAATATCTGCTTTTACTTTTTTTTCTTGAAAAATCTTACTTTTTTAACTACGGTTTTTATAAGTCATTTCTCTTTTCCGTAAATCAACTGTAAATGTCATGAAAGAATTCCAATATCACTATATGAGGGAAAACACTTTTATCTTGCCTATTTATTTACTTCAAGGGAGGCCCTTGAAAGCCTTTACTTTTAGTCTCTGCGTATAGGGGTACTTCGCCTCTCTCTCTCATTCTTAGCTTGAGGAATGAATTCCTCCAAAGCCATGTGGCACCTGTTTCGCATGTCATCTGAGAAAAAATAAGCAAAAATAAGCAATCACATTGCTTAGCTGAGATTATGCCTTGCCTACATAGTCGAACATTTGGTTTTCTCGAATGAGTGTATGTGAGCAGTTGAGAGTCGATTTGTTAGTCGAGTTGTAACTAAAATGGCTACTAGTAGCAAAATTAAAACGAGAACTAAATTAAAGTGTCCTGTGTTTGGAATACCCAAAGAGTTGAGTAAGCTAGTTTTGCCCACGTATGAAGACATGATGAAATACTATTTGCATGTTAGGAACCATTTAAAGACAGATGAAATAACGAAAGAACGCACGGTAGCTGAAGTCTCAGAGGCAGTAGCTTTACGAATCGAAGAACTGTGGAGGAAACCTTCAATACCTATACCCAGGTAGCATCAACTCATCGGATTTTGCTCGGCCGATCATCGACTCCTCCTAAACTCATCGCGTAATGCACGCTGATATCATTGCGATCAGAATCGGAGAACGGTTTTCGATGAGCTGTTTTTTATCGGAAAACTTTATCCTTACGATGAAATTTTCCGATGAAAATTTGCCGAGCTACATTTCATCGGAAAAAAGAGTTCGTAACGACCAAATTTTCCGATGAAAATTTTCCGAACTGCATTTCATCGGAAAAAGAGATCGTAACGATCAAATTTTCAGATGAAAATTTGCCGAGCTGCATTTCATCGGAAAAAGAGATCGTAACGATCAAATTTTCAGATGAAAATTTTCCAAGCGAAATTTCATCGAAAAACGAAATCGTAACGATCAAATTTTCCGATGAAAATTTGCTGAGCTACATTTCATCGGAAAAAGAGATCGTAACGATCAAATTTTCCGATGAAAATTTGCCGAGTTACATTTCATATTAAAAAAAGTAGATCGTTTTAATTTTCCGATAAAAATTTTCCCAATCTAAAATTTTTGTAAATCTCCCAACTGTTAAAATAGGATAAGTTTTATTATTCGAATATCCGACTATTGATCAAACGTAAGGCTATACGGATCAACATTCAGGGTTGAGAATCGGAGGAAAAATAACTGAGACTTTGACTCCGAATCCGACTCCTGGATTTTGGAAGGGTTTACTTCGATTTGCTGCAAAATCAATTCAACTTTAACTCCACGATTCCAACCCGATTACCTCACTGGAATTGCGAACAAAATGAGACTCCAACTCTTGAATGATTTCCCTCTATCTCCAAAACAATTCCACTCCGTTCAATTTGACTCCCAAAATTACCGACTTCGACTCGGTTTGCGGGGCAAAATGATCAACTCCGACTCTTCACTAGCTGGCGCCACAAGTATATTCACTGAATAAAATTCTCACTCTCCGTTCAGAAATCTGTCATGGCCATTGCCACTCGATAGGTGGAGCCACAAATGATTTTCCATTTAATACATTATTTTCCTCCCTGGAAAGAGCATTACTTGTCTAGTGGTTAGCATATGAATCTCGTATTCCAGAGCTCTAGGGTTCGATTCCCGGCTAGAGCGACTTAGATTGAACTCATGAATCACGTTCATCAGAAGTTGTTAAATTAGGAATTAAATAAACAAGTTATTAAAAAAATTAAAATATATTAAATAATTGTCCTAAATGACGTCATCCGAAAATACCCCACATGAAAGTTTTCAAGATGGTGGAAGAGTCACGTGATCATCCAAGATGGTGAACCCCCCTTCCCACTGTTATTTTTTTTCCCTCCTGCTTGTCCCTCTATCGCAGTTATTACTACTTCTCATCGTATTTTCATCCCTAAATTCATCGCCTCGGAACAGCACTGCTCGTATATTGCTCCAAATCTCATCGTATTTTCATCCAAAATTCATCGTCTCGGAACAGCACTGTTCGTATATTGCTCAAAATCTCATCGTATTTTCATCCAAAATTCATCGCCTCGGAACAGCACTGCTCGTATATTGCTCCATATCTCATCGGTATAGGGAGCAAAAATTCATCGGATTCCGATGATTGGATTCTACTAATGCCGATGAGACATATTGAAGCAATTTCCGATGAAAACTCATCGGAATCCGATCATTGACCGATCATCGGCCGATTAAAGTTTGATCGGATTTCGATGAACGGCCGATGATCGGCCGATAAGTTGATGCTACTCGGGTAGTTACTCACACTCGTGTTCTTCAACTCATTCGTTCATACAATACCAAACACAAAGAATTATTAAAATCTATACGAAAACAGAAAAATGAACATCATCTGGTCAAACTAAAAGCATTCGCTGAGGATGCAAAACAAAAATTGTTTGATATCTGATCTTGTAAATGTAAATTTTCCTCTTGTAGTTGTGAAAAGTCCCGGAAAGTTCCTGTGGAAGAACAGGCGTTTCTTCATGACCAGAGAACTGTTGGAAAAATGATCATGAGCACTGTTGACTTAACTGCAACAAAAAGACTTCGACGGAAGGCAGAGAGAAAATCAAAAGACAATGCTCGCCTTTCTAAAGTTGCAAAACAAACTGAAAGTGAAACACCTATGATTTTAGAATCAACTTCAAGTTTATCAGAAATGGACATAAATGACGAAATTTTCCAGGCTTCTACTTCAAATTTTAGGGCAAAAGTGAAGGAGACACCATGTTCCACGAAGCTACCACCCAACTCTCAACAAATGCGAGTTCCTTTACCGACATTGGCAAGGGAATGTGACCGATACGGTGTTTCAGATAGAGCTGCGGCATCAATAGCAAGTACTGTGCTTCAAGATGTGGGTTTGATTACAGAACAAGATTCTTTATGCTTGATTGATCGCAGCAGAATCATTCGAGAGAAACAGAAGAAAAGGAGAAAGGTACTGGTACAAGAGACAAAAGGAGAAAGGTACTGGTACAAGAGACGGAAACTTCGAGAAGTCTTCGTGCTTTGTATTTCGATAGCAGAAAGGATAAAACGTTACAACTTGGAAGCTTAGATGGCAAAAAATACCGTAAAACAGTAGTTGAAGAGCATGTTACTTTGCTTCAAGAACCTGGATCTAAGTACCTTAGCCATGTGACTCCAGCCAGTGGCACAGCGATGAATATCACCAGAAGTATAACTGACTATATAACAAGCAATAATATTTTAGTTGATAATTGTGTAGCTGTTGGATGTCATGGAACCAACGTAAATACTGGAAGAAAGGGAGGGGTAACACGGCTTCTCGAAGTTCATTTCAAGAAACTGCTGAAATGGTTAGTATGCCAACTTCATTCTAACGAACTTCCCTTACGACATCTTTTGAAACACTTAGATGGTAAAACAGAAGGTCCACGCGCATTCTGTGGAATCATTGGTAAAGCATTGGATGGATGAGAACAGTTGCCAGTTGTAACGTTTCAACCGATTCAGGTTAATCTTCCGAATATAAACAGAAATGAGTTGAGCACTGATCAACAGTACTTATTTGATGCTTGTAAAGCTGTAGCAACATTTTCTAAGCTGTCAGACCAATCGTATGGGCCAAACATCCAGCCAGACACAGTTAAAATTCGCTGCGAGTACAAGAGCGACGTTATTATTCTTGTGCTTAAGCACTGAAAAATATCGTCTGCTTTCAAAGAGCTATACTGCTAAAGCAGAAAACCTAGAAAAAATAACATGAAATAGGATTTCAGTGAAACCCCGATTTTACATCCCCCGAATCCTTGTTTTCCCCGCATTTCACGTTTTGTCATCAGAACCCAGTTATCAAGTTTCCTAATTAGTAAAGTTATCACTGTTTTTGGGTACATTCAGTACCCAGTACCTGAAAATTGGCCCTCGGTCTAAGTAAGCGGCATAACTAGGGAACCTGACGAGAATTAGACGAGAACTGAAAAAGCACACATAAAATTCTAGGTGGCGCTGCGAGTCACCCCTCCCCACTGGGGACTTTTAGTATTTTCTTTCAGGAGCCCATCCTGTACTTGTGAGCTAATTTGCAAAACTACATGTTTTTTTTGTTTTTTCAAACCGTTCATTGACTAGACTACCATTACTTTCAGTAAATTACAATTGAATTGAAAAGAGGTTTCCGAATCAAGTATAAGTAAAACGTTTACTTTTGCTCCAGAATAGTTATAGAGAACTTGAATGTACTTTCGGCTTTTGACACTTTATGACGGCAGTTTTTAGAGTTCAAACTTTTTCAAGTTTCATTTCTAAATAGGAATGAATTCCCTTTACCTCTAGAAGCGGACTGGGATTTCCGGGGGGGGGGGGGGGTGCTACTCTTGACTCCCAAAGGAGCACCAGTTGGGGGGTGCAAAAAATCCGAAGGCGCATAGGTTTGAGAAAGCAAAAAAATAAGTAACCAAAGTCGTATGAGGTTCGAAAGCATAGAAGAAATGAAAAAAAAAAAAAAAAAAAAAACCATACAAGTTCGAAGGTGCACCGGCCTGCGGGGCCATTCCGCCCCTGATTTCCTCAAAGTCACAGATATAAGGACTGTTATGATTTTCTCTATCCCACAGAGTAGCGTAAATATGGGGTCTAGCGCCCCTGGTGAACTAAAGAAAATGGCTCCCCCCTCAACAAGGTTGCTCACATGGAAAGCCACCGGAGGTCATTGGGACCTCCAAAAAAAACTTTTTTTTGAAACAATTTGATTAGCTAATTCGACAAATAAGAGGCAGTATTGTAAATTTTTTCTTATTTTCTTTTTTAGAATTGTTTTCAATGATGCCCAATGTTCCTTCTCAGTAGATGTAATGTATGTGTCTCTAGCTCTCTTTCTTGCAAGTTAATTTTTTCATTTTTAAACCATTTTTCAAACTCTATGATCAAAAAAAAAAAAAAGAAAAACGAATATGAATTTTGACCTCTTGAATTCAAATTATATTTTTCGCAATCACGAGTGTGTGTGTGTGGGAGGGGGGGGGGTATATGTATTTGTGTGTAGGGGGTATGTGTATGTGTGTGTTTGTGTATGCGTGCAGGTATGAGTGTGTGGGTAGTTGCATGAGTGTTTGTGTGTGTGGGGAGGGGAATGTGTATGTGTGTAGGCATATGTGTTTGTGTCTGTGTGCAGGCATGAGTGTGTGGGTAGTTGTAGGTAGCTGTATGTGTAGGTGTCTGTATTTATGCGTGTGTGTGTATGTGTTTGTGTATGTGTCATGTGTGTAGGCGTATGTATGTGTGTATGTGTTTGTGTGTGTGTGTACGTGCGTGTGTGTATGCGTGTGAGTGTAGGATATGGACGCAACCTGGAGACGGTTTTCGCTAGAGGGGCAGCATCGTGAGGTGGTGCTGCAGAGGATGCTGGTGGGAAAATAAAA
Organism: Uloborus diversus; assembly: GCF_026930045.1. Taxonomy (NCBI): domain Eukaryota; kingdom Metazoa; phylum Arthropoda; class Arachnida; order Araneae; family Uloboridae; genus Uloborus; species Uloborus diversus. The sequence goes on from NC_072739.1 coordinate 32,747,182, forward strand.
TGATAGGACCAGTCAAATGGAAACAATAAGCAATCGTGATTGCTAAAAAAAACTCTTAAATTTTTCTTTATTCAGTTGAAATGCTGCCCCCCCCCCCTGGCTGCTGCGCCGCTGGTGAGAGCCACTCCTGACAATCCCCAGTTACGCTACTGGAATCCAACATTACCTTGAGAAAGTTCTGTTTTCGCAAAGAAGTCAACATAACCTATTCGTCTGAATCTTTTTACCCCCCCCCCCCCCACCTCCCTTCGAAACAACCCTGAAGAAAGAACTCTTCTGCACTGTACAGGTATATATGATCGCACAGAGAGCAGTAGGGGAGGGGGGGGGGGTTACAGCTTTAAGCGGGCTCCGAACCACTAAGGAAGTATTGGAAGATGCCCATTCACTTGCCTTAATTCGAATTCGGGTTCCAAGGCGCGAGAGTAGGACCGCCTTGCCGTTGTGTAGCAAATCCTTTTTGTCACAAACGGACAGTACGCACAAGTTGGAAAAAAGAATCGGAACTTTTCCCGAAAAGCTGGAATAGGCTACTCTGCCGTGCTAAGCACAAAAGTCGTATCTGCACTTTTTATCGAAATTGAGTTACGGTTACCAGGTTGTCCTTTGTCGCTTATTTCACCCAAATACAATGTTTGATATTCATTCGTCCACGGGGAAAAAAATTCCTGTCCGTGTTTAGGAGCTAGAAGGTTTTTTTTTTAAGTTAGGAGCTAGAAAGGGGGGGGGGGGGAGTGTAAAAATATTGAAAATTATTAATAATATTAATAACATATGTTTGGAATCATAAGTTTTTTAGAAATTTGAGTTTTTGACATCTTGAATTTAAGTAAGGTTTTTCGTAACCACGAGTATGTATGTGTGTGTATGTATTGGACGAGTGTGTGTATGTGTGTGTGTCACGTATGTGAGTGACAAGTTTTTTGTGGCCGCTCTACAGCGAAAACTACCGCATGAAATCAAACGAAATTTGGAACACATATGTGCCCCTATGTGAACTTGTGTCCATTGGTTTTTGGTGCGAATTCCTCCAAAGGGGGTGGAGCAATGGGACGGTTTTTGAGTTATGCGTGCCTGCTATTCCTCAGGAATGAAACAAAGTTTGGTCCATAAGTTGCCCCTAACAGGTACAGGTGCTGGTTCAATTTTGGTGTCAATAGCACAAACGGGGGTGGGCTATAGAAAGTTTTTTTTGTCGTCAATTGTGACTGCTGTATCTCAAGAAATAATGAACGGAATCAAAAAATTTATCGACAAGCAGCCCTTAGAGGGTATAAGAGCTGATTTTATTTTGGCTTCACCAACTGAAAAGGGAGTGGCGCAATCAAACGTTCTTTTTTTTCCCATTGTGTGTGCCATATCTCAAGAAGTAATACTACGTTCTGAATGAAATTTAGAATAAATGTGAATCCCTATGCAAAAAAGCGTTGGTTCAATTTTGGCGCCAATCGCTCCATGGGCTGGCTGATTATATTTTTTTTGTGAATAAAAATAGCTTGATAATTGCAACAATTCGCAACTCCAATAAACTACAGGGTGCGCTGCAGCCACTGTCTAATGGCGGATGAATAAGGTAAACAAACGCCGTAACATAACTTGCTTTAACGCTTAGTGAATGACAGTAATTTTTCATTGTGTTTGTGAGGAGCTTTCTTTTTTATTCTTCTGAAATTACATTACACTACAAACTGTATGAAGCCTGTAATTTACCTCAAAGAAAACACGTGGAATGGAATGTTTTACCTTTTTCTGTAGTATTGTTAATCACCACCAGGTAGCGTATTTGAGTTCTGGAGTTGCGAATAAGAAAGATAAACCGTAATAGACTGTCGTCTGCGTATTTTGCGTGATTTTAATTGTTGGGAAATGACCAGAAAATCGCGATGATTTAAACTTTTTAACTGTTGCCATCTTGTGTTTGTCAACAAAGAAATGCAATTATTTTAAGCAAGGCTTTTAAAATAATTTTCAATTTTCTTTCTTTGCTTTGCTTTTGAGATAAATCGAGAGTTTATGATGATCGTCAAGTTTTAGCGTGTGTAATTTTGCTTTTGTTAATATTATTGCTGCTTCGTCAAGCATGGGGAGGGATCAGAGTTATAAGAAAGATATAGAAGAAAGTTTTGTGATAGCCACAACATACTAGGTTTTTTGTTATTATATTTTTTTCGGCTAAAGTTTCACTTAAATTGCCTTTTGAAGGAGTGAAGGATTTTCCATTCCCCTAATTGTTTTATATCATTCAAAAGAGCTTTTTTTTCTGCACAAGATGAAGTTTGTTCCAATTTTATCAATTAATAAGAACAAGAGATACAAGATTTTCTGCTTTAGCAAAACCCAAGGAGACTAACTCAATTCAAGCCCGAAGCTAAAGTGCAAAATATTGCAGGATACGATGAAATAAAAGCCGCATTGCTATGCACTTTATATATATATATATATATATTTTTATTTTGAACATAATAAACAAATTAAAACTTTACGTTATAATTTCCTATGCGTTCACAATTTTTGAGGGACCCCGAGCTAGGGAGACTCTAGGCCGACCGTCATGGCCTATTCGGTGAATTCGGTCCTGTGTGCGCGTGTTTCGGGTGTAAAACAAAGGGACCCGCGCGAGACACTCGTAATATCAGCAATTCGTTATTATTGCATAAATATTTTCAAGTATGAAAACCAAAAAATTTAAAAAAATATATTTAAAGTATTCACTTTTAAAGTCCGCGAAGTCGGACGCAGCGGAAATTCGAACCACGTATTCCTCATTCGCCAGTTCTCCCATAGCTAATGGTGCCGACAATAGATAGTAAAAGTGTTTCGCAACAGAAGATGAAAGTAACGCAATCGTCATCATAATCTTAATCGATCCGGGGGCTTGATAACGAGGTGAGCGACCAAAGGCGGCATGTGGGGAGGGGGGCACCTGTCCCAGTTTCGGACCCGTTTCTTTTCCTGCTTGTTCCTAAAATAGATTTCACTTTCCTCCGCGACCCGGTCACTCTCACCTGCTTTCTTGTTGCCATAATTGCGGTTTTACTTTTATTATTCTCCGCCTTTATGGAGTTAAGTTGGCCTGGAGATGCTCCAGGGCTTGAGAATGAAATTCGGCTGTTTTTTGTCCAAGGTGCTGGATGGGAAAGTTTTTCAGAAAACGATTACGAGTTACAGGATTATCTCTTCACTGTTTCCAGATGTCTTTATAAAGAGATAAAAGTTAAATACTGTTGGTTATTATGTGCAAGGTGTCTTTTATTTCATGAAATTTAGTAACTCAAAACTTTTTTTTTTACAAAGATTCAATGTAATTATATCCCACGTTTGTGTAAATTTTTTAAAAAATGCAACAGAAAGAGAAATTTTTTAAAATATTAAAGTAAATCAGAAAATGCAAAAAACCACTTCTGAAAAAAATTAAAATTCAATTTAGAAAATCAGAAAAGAAGGAAATATAAAAAAGCACAAAAGTATTTTCTCTTTTTCAAAAAATAAATGAATAAAATTTAAGCTTATGTTTCGAAAGCAAAAGTATTGCTTAAAAAATAGCTCAATTTAAGAGAAGTAAGTTTTATCACTTAATAAAAGGATTTTACTTAACTTAGAATTTTGTTACAAAAATTCTATGCAATTTTACTGCATTTTTCTACAAAAATAAAAACTGCAATACAAATTTCAAAAGAAAAAAAAAAAACCTGAAGCGAAATTTCTTTTTCAGAAAATATATTTCAAAAATTTAGCTTTTATTCAAAATCAAAAGTTTTCAAATCATTGCTAAAAAAGAGTTAGTTTTATTTGAGAAGAGTAACTTCTATCCCTTAATAGGACATTAAAATTATATACAATTTTGATTATACTTAAAATGTATTTCAGCATTATAGAATTTTCTAATTTACATTATCGTTACAAAAACTTCGTATAATTTTAACCCATTTTCTGTAAAATTAAAAATGCGATATAAAAAGCAAATGAACTACTTTTTTTTTTCCAGAAAATACATAAATGAAGTTGGATTTATAGTTCGGAAGCAAAGGTATTGCTTAAAAATAGTAAATTCTGTTTGAGAGGAATTATTTTTTTATCTCCTTATCCTTATGTTATACGATATTGATTTTGTGTAGGATGTTTTCCTGCATAGTAAAATTTACAAAATTTAAATTTTGTTACGAAAACCCACTTTATTTTTACTTTTCTGTTTTAAAAAAAGTGGTATAAAAACATATCAAAAATTGAAGTAAGGGAATGTGGGGAAAAGTGAAATAGTGGGGCAAAGTGAAATGGCGAAATATTTACTACCGATTGAGCAACTGTGATTGCCAGTCAAATTGTGCTATCTGCGGCAATATAAGTATGTGTACTAAAAGATCATTTCTCTCCCTAAGAACGAAGCAGATAATATGCACAATGACACATATGGATATGACTTTATGTAAATAAATGAACGATAAACACAGTCTATGCTGTTCAAAAATAATTGATGAATGATTAAAATGTTTCCCTGTAATACAAAAACTTCCCTTTTATCGTGTGTCTTTGCCCTGTTTTCTTTTAAAATTTATTTTATTTATGTAATGGATTCAGTTTACAAAGTAGTGGGTAAAACAACACTTTTTTAAATCTTGATTAATTTTAACCATACAATAATAATAATAATAATAAAACTATTTATCAATAGATACAGATTTAGAAAAATACATGTGATGTAGTTCCAGAATCTTGTGTATTTCAACTTTTAAATTAAACAATTATATCCATTTAAAAGGTATAAAAATCATATAGTCTGTATCATAACGGTTTCTTGGAACGATTGTACGATTTTAAGCGATACAAAAAAAATAAATAAATAAATAAATAAATAAATAAAAACAAAAAAAAAAAAGCGAAAAAAAAAGAAATAAAATAAAAAATGTATAAATAAATAATAAAGTAACAGTAATAATGTAAAAAAAATGTAATGTAAGTTTTTAAACAATTTCAAAATACTTTCTATCATATTTATTTTTAAAAGATTATATATTCCTTCTTTTTATTCTTTCCCCTCCATTACTTTTATATTTAATCTGTTGAGAACTTATGTAATTGAAAAGTAAATTTAATCTGAACTATTATTAATGTTTGTGCAAATTCAAATTCTAATGAACAATAGAAATCTACCAATTGTTTACTCTTAGCAAATAATCATACAGCTAGTTTCCTGCTGCTTAAGAGGCATCTATTGAAAAAAACTGGAACGAGTGAGTAAAATGATAACTTGCATTTGAAATTAACTCACCATAAAACAGTCAATCATTCATGCATGGTTGAAATCATTCCTTTGTAGTAACAAAGACGGAGAAATTGTAAATAAACTGACAACACATTTATGAGCGCTATCATTTGTCCGCTAATGACGAAACAAACAATGCTGTTTTTGTGTTGCCAACAACTATTTCTCTTTTTTTTTTAAGATTCTTTTCTGCCGATTCTAGTGACAATAGCTGTTCGATCGCTAAAATTAGCTTCGGAAATGTCGTTTATTTTAATTATAGCGGTGGCAATAATATCACTGCTAATTTTAATTGCAGATTTAATAGTTACTTGACACGTTTTTAGGTACATGGAAATATTTTAAGGATTGGATTAAACTGACCAAAAATTATTTAAAAAAAAATAGGTACATTGCATTACTTTTACCAGGAAAACATAGTTACATTTTCCAATATTTTAAAATGTTTTTTGTTTATTGACATATAATTATCAAATGGGTTCTTAGATTACTGAAATATTTTTGCTATTATTTGGATTCAAAAAAGATTTGAATTTGAAAAAAAAAAAAAAAGAAAAATTGAATTTTTAGATCTTGAATTCATAATATTATGTTTTTCGCAATCATGAATTGCGATAGGATCCTACTCGTTGGTTTTCTTGTTTCTACTGATGGCTTTTATCGCAAACATAATTTGAATTCAAGGCGTCAAAATTCAAATGAATGCCAGGGGCTGGATGCAGGATGTTACTCGTATTTGCTGGACGTTGTGTACTGGATACTGTTTTCGCGTAAAAAGGATTGAGTAAAGTTGAGAAGGTCGTTCATAAATAAATCGATTCCGAGGCATAGGGTGCCTCGGAATTGTAAGCACTGCATTGTAAGCAGAGAAAAATAAAAATCAAAGGACGCGGACATCATTCAACGGTGAATTGAAAACAATAAGCAATTAGTGATTCCTCAATAAATAAACAAATAAACAAAATAAAACAAAATAATTAAAATTAATAAAACATAAATAAACAAATAAATAAGATAAAATAAAACTCTACGTACAGTTAAAAGGGTTTAATTATACTTTTGAAATAATATTTTAAATATTATTTGGATTCTAAGATCATTTAAATTTATAAAAAAATAACAATAACTCACGGAACAGTTAAAACGTCTTGACTATACTTCAGAAGTAAATTTTCAAGTTTTAACTATGATAATCTCTGAAGAGGGGGGGGGGAATGTACTGGCTAAATTCAAAAACGGTAGGCGGACTATAATTTAGTAGTTTTTCCGGATACTAACGTTTCATTTTTGAAGTATTATTTCTAGAACCTTTTGAACTGATATCCCTACAATAAACTTTTATTTGAAGGTCATTATTGGCAGTCATATTGAATCATCAAAGAGGAGCTATATCTGAAATTAAAAATATATTTTAAAATGCATCGGAAGATGTTTTCAATAGAATAATTGTAAACATCGCAGGATGCTTTTGATTATCAAATAATATACAATATTTCATTATTCATCGGAAGATACTCTTGAGTTATGAATTGTATTTACAGAAGTTGGACCTTGTTATGTGGTTTAAGATAAAGATTTTGAACAAAGATTTTAGATTTAAAAGGATGGTCGTTTGGTAAAATCACGAGAGATAAAGGCATGCTCACCACCTGCGCTGTTCGGATGGAATGTACTGTTGGCTAATAAGTTCGTCAACTACATCCAAAGATTTAGATAATCTTAAACAGGGATAAACTTCTTACAAAAGAAGCGTGGGAACCCAGGGGTTATTTTAATGTGCAAATAGCCTGAATTTTGAAGATAACCAGAAAATTTGCATGAAAATGCTAGAAATACACGAAGCTGAGCTCCAGTGAGTTCCCATGCATATTATCCCATGATCTTAGATCAAGCAAATTATTGAAAATTTCTTTTTGGCATGGTTTGAAGTAAATGAATTTAAAATAAATGAATAAATAAATAAATAAATTTATTTTATGCTGAAGGGAATAAACAATCTGGGATACGTACCTAAAGAAAAGTAATTATCTGAATGGAAATAAATAAAATAAATAAATAAAATTAAAATAAATAAATAGGGCAAAAGTTTGTTAATTAATTAAACAACTGAAAATCTATAAATGAGTGAAATAGAAAGTGAGCATCGAGGCATCAGCAAACTGAAAAAATTGTGGGAACATTTTTAACATCCAGAAAGATTCTCGCCATCTTAAAAGCGAGTACATGAGCATTTCCCTAAAGTACTGTATAATTAAAAAAAAAAAAAGAAGGTTGAAACTTCAACAACAATTATCAGTATAAGGTGTTTTAAACCCTAATTTCTAATTACAGTGAAACATTTCAATGAACCAAATACTTCAGAATACCCCAAACACAGCGTTCCCATTCGAAGAAGAGATTACACCACCGAAGAACCCAAAAATTGGATGTAGTTGACGAACTTATTAGCCAACAGCACATTCCATCCGAACAGCGCAGGTGGTGAGCATGCCTTTATCTCTCGTGATTTTACCAGACGACCATCCTTTTAACGATGCCGGGAGAGAAATTCACTTTCATTTGCGATGACCGAAAAAAAAAAAAAAAAAATCCCTTCCTATTTCGTTTGCCACAAGGTTTGCCCTCATTCTGGGTGATGTTGAAGTTTCGTCAGATATCCCAGAATAGCTTCCTCGTTCGAAGGGGGCCCTGGGGCCGACTGACCTTTTCCTTTAAGGAGGAACACTGTCTTTTTTGTTGATGCTTTTAGTACAGGTGGGAAGTGATGAGACAGTTTTGATTTACAAAGAGACAAGAAAAAAATATTTTTCTTGTGAAAAGTTTAGTTTCTTTGCATTTGACGGACAGGTTTTTTCTTGCGAAGAATTTTTTAAGAGTATTACATGGATGCTTCACTTGCCAAATCGATTAACTCCATAAAGCAAAAAGTCGAGAAAAATGATGAAGAAGATAGTGTTATCTATAGGAGTGAATGGGCCCTCGTGTTACATTTTCTGCCATCGGAGGATCAGAAATGTACTGAACCAAAAGTTCAATATAAATTCACATTCTAAGCATTGATTAAGCACTATTAAAGCAAAAATTAGGATTTTTTGAAAAAGTGGAGTTGATCGATTTGGCAACTGAGACATCAGCATAAACTTGTAAAAGTAAAATAGTTAATCCCCATAATATGCATTAGGAATTGCAAATGCAAATTTATGCAGTCCGCTTTTAGAAATTGGAATGGAAGAATGTAAATCAACGTGATTTGTCTTTGAAAGTTAAGTTGAGAAAACATAAATCTCTCTGCGTACCCCGTCCCAGAAAGTTAATTTGAGAAAACGTAAATCAACGCGGCGTGTTTTAGACAGTTAGCATGGATAAATGTAAATCTATGTATACCGTCTTGGAAAGTTAGAACAGAAAAAATGTAAATCTACGTAAACTGTTACGAACGCAGAGTGGGAGAAAGGGAAATCTGTGTGAACCGTCTTAGGAAGTCAGATTGCAAAAAGAAGTAAACCTACGAGATAGGTAATACTTTGAAAGTTAGGATAAAAAAACGTAAGTCTAATACGTGAACCATCTTAGACCGTTAACATGAAAAGAATGGCAAATCAGTACGAGCCGTCTTGGATATTCTGAATGGAAAAAAGGTAAATCTACGTGCAGGGCCGGATTTAGATTTAAGGGGACAACATTTATGTTGGTGGCAAAACATACCAAGTTCAAAAGTTTTTCTTTTTCGTTTCACTATACGTGTTCTGTTCCTCTGATAGGTAAAGCCAAGTTTTTCATTCTTTATTTTAATACTGCCCATTCTTTTGCGTTTGGATTGACCTTGGGGGGAGGGTATCAGGAAAGTGATTCAAAGACCCCCTTAAAATGCGGTATACAATATCCTGAAATTGAGGAGTTCGAGGGAAAGAGATACAAAATTTTGAAAAATAGATTTAAAATTATGCATTTTGAGGCATTAAAAAAGGATAATTAAAGTAAGAGAAATACCAGGAAAAATTAGGCAAACCAAAACTTTTTAAAAATTACACACTCCCCTTCAAATTAAAATAATGCAAACTAAAAAGTGTCTTTGGTTCGACAAATCCTTGACATCAATCGGCAGAGGGAAGAGAAAAGATAACGCATCGTCACTTGCTCACATTGGCTAGTGGTGCAGTTGATTTTTGATTATCCTTCTAACCTACTGACAAACGCAACACTGAATTAAAATGTAAAGTGATCATTGGTAAAAAAAAAAATGCAGGAAATTATTTAAAAGAAGTGGCTTAGAGATTTAGAAAATAGGTAACGAGAGGGTAACATCCTAGCCATTCAAACAATTCATATTTCGACACCTGCTAAGAAATAAAATTGAAGCACTTTTCAAGTATCCTAAAGACTTATTTAATTATTTGTAAGGACTTTATAGAAATTGAAATTATTTAAAACACTTTATTTGCACCTTCCACTCTCTAAGATTTTAATACTTGATTGTATAGTTTTTTTAAACCAATCGTTCTAACTGTGTAAGAAACTCCTATTTTTAATTTAAAAGAACAAACATACTGTAGATTTCTCATTTCATTTTTTTCCGTTACAAGTAGTGCAGAAAACGAAAAAAAAAAAAAAAAGAGGTAGAGAGTTCCGTTCCTTTTACTTCCTTTTACAAAAAAGGAAGTACTGTATTCACGAAAAAAATTTCACTCAAAAATCGACCTTAATTTCCATTTTGCTCACCCCCGAATGAATGTTGAGTTTTTTACTTCCTTTTACAAAAAAAGGAAGTATTGTATTCGCAAAAACATTTTCACTCAAAAATCGGCCATAATTTTCATTTTGCTCGCCTCCGAATGAATATTGAGGTTTTTTTTTTAACTCGACCACACGTGGATATATGCCTAAGGACGTATAGACACCCGAAGTATCCATTTTGACGATACTCGAGTTAATTACAACGAGTTTTCTGGTGACGTGCGTATGTACGTATGTATGTGCATATGTACGTATGTATGTGCGTATGTACGTATGTATGTACGTATGTGCGTATGTATCTCGCATAACTCAGAAACGGTATGTCCTAGAAAGTTGAAAATTAGTACGTAGACTTTTAATGGGGTCTCGTTGTGCACCTTCCCTTTTGGTTGTATTCAGATGTTCCTAAGGGGGTCTTTTACATCTTTTTGGGGTAAAATCATTGCTAATTTCCATACAAACTCAAGTGCTGTTATAATTTGGTGAACACTTGGCAATATATCGCCAAGCTTTTGGTTACCAATTTGGCGACAAATTTGGCAGTTTTTTCTTTTTTTTTTAATCTGGTTTTATTTTGGCCATATTTAGAGAGTTGACCATTGAATCACATTAAAACTGCCAAAGTGCCAATATTGGGAAAGTTTATCTGTATAAAACGTTTCTTTGCTTCGATTCGCAACGAACTTGGGGTGAAAACATTCAAAGTGTTTCTTTGTTTACTCCGAGGCACTATTATCATTTAATTGGAGTGAAAGGAAGTCATCAGCTCGTTTTTCGACTCGACCACACTTGGATAAGTGCCTAAGAACATATAGAAGCGCGAAATATCTATTTTGACAATTCCCGAGTTAATCACAACGAGTTTTCTCCTGACGTCTGTATATACGTATGTATGTCGCATAACTTAAGAACGGTATGTCCTTGAAAGTTGAAATTTGGTACGCAGACTTCTAGTGAGGTCTAGTTGTGCACCTCCCCTTTTTATTGCATTCGGATGTTTCTAAAAGGGTCTTTTGCCCCCTTTTTTTTTGGGGGGGGGGGGTGGAATCAAATGTTAATTTCGATGTAAACGTAAACTCAAGTGGTGTTATAATTTGGCAGACACTTGGCGATATATCGCCAGTCATTTGGCCGCCAAATGACTGGTGACAAATTTGACGATTTTTTTTTTTTTAATCTGATTTCAATTCGGCTACTGTTGGTGATATTTAGAGAGTAAACTATTGAATCGCATTAAAATTTGCCAATTATGGAAAAATGACATTAAATTGGAGTAAAAGGAAATCATGTGATGCACACATCAGCTCATTTATTTTGCTAAACAGATAAACAGTCTGCAGAAGAAATAAGATAAAAACAGGGGGAAAAAGAACTCCCAAAAGAATGAATTTGGGATTAAATAATTAGCAACATTGAAATTTGAATTTTGAAATAGTTTTTCATACTGTTACACGATAAATTTCTTTAAATAATCAAATAATGAATAGTTTGAGATAAGGGCTTACTTTTCAAGATACTTTATCCTGCTTCACTAAATATTAATCAAATTCTCTTAAACTGTATTTAGAATTCGCAGTTTAAAAAAGATTTACACATTTTTGCTTCATTGAAAGCCGTTTTTTTTTTTAAATCAAAATAGTTTAAGATAAACATAATTCAAATAGGTCATAGAGGTCACTCTAATATTATATTAATGGAATTTATTTTAAGTAAAATATGGTACTGTGGTAAAAAAAAAAAAAAAAAAAAAAAAAAAAAAAAAAAAATCTGACGTGTGCATCACATGACTTCCTTTTACGCCAATTTAATGATAATAGTAGTGCCTTAGAGTGAGCAAAGAAACACTTTAAAATATTTTTTCCCCAGGCTTGTCAGGAACTGAAGCAAAAAACATTTTATACAGATGAATTTTCCCAATACCGGACATTTTACTGTGATTCAATGGTTAACTCTCTAAAAATCGCCAATAGTGGCCAAAATGAAATCAGATTTAAAAAAAAAAAAAAAAAAAAAAAAACGCCAAATTTTTGCCAATTTGGCGGCAGAACTTGGCGACCAAAAGCTTGACGATATATCGCCAGGTGTTTGCCAAATTATAACACTTTTTGAGTTTGCATTGAAATTAGCAATGATATTCCTCCAAAAAGGTGTAAAAGACCCTCTTTAGAACATCCGAATGCAATCAAAAAGGAAGGTGCACAACTAGACCCCACTAGGAGTCTACGTACCAAATTTCAACTTTCTAGGACATACCGTTCTTCAGTTATGCAACACACATACCCACATACATACGTTCATACGGACGTCACGAGAAAATTCTTTGTAATTAACTCGGGGATCATCAAAATGGATATTTCGGGTGTCTATACATTCTTAGCCACTTATCCACGTGTGGTCGGGTTAAAAAAGAAACCTCAACATTCGTTTGGGGGTGAGCAAAATGAAAGTTAAGGCCGATTTTTGAGTGATTTTTTTCGCGAATACAATACTTCTTATTTTGTAAAAGGAAGTAAAAAGGGGATATCATATGCAGCTTTTCAGTTTCTAAAATATAAATATAAAAAAAATAAAATAAAAAAAATAAACAATGTAAAATTTATAAAAAAAAAAAAAAAAACTTTTTCACTTCCTTTTACAAAAAAGGAAGTAAAAATCGACCTTAATTTCCATTTTGTTCACCCCGGAATGAATGTTGAGTTTTTTTTTCGACTCGACTCAAATGGATAAGTGCCTAAGAACATATAGACACGCAAAATATCCATTTTCACGATTTCAGAGTTAATTACAACGAGTTTTCTCGTGACGTCTGTATGTACGTATGTATGTATGTACGTATGTATGTATGTGCGTATGTATGTTGCATTACTCAAGAATGGTATGTCCTAGAAAGTTGAAATTAGGTACGTAGACTCTTAGTGGGGTCTAGTTGTGCATCTTCTCTTTTGGTTGTATTCGGGTGTTTCTAAAGGGGTCTTTTGCCCCTTTTTTGGGGAGAAATCATTGTTTATTTCGATGTAAACTCAAGTGGTGTAATAATTTGGCGGACACTTGGCAATACATCGCCAGTCTTTTGGTCGTCAAGTTTTTTTCGCCAACTTGGCGACAAATTTGGCGATTTTTTAAATTTCTTTTTAAAATCTGGTTTCAGTTTGGCGACTGTTGGTGATATTTAGAGAGTAAACTATGGAATCACACTAAAATTGCCAATAATGGGGAAATGACATTAAATTTGAGTAAAAGGAAGTCATGTGATGCACAAATCAGCTCGTTTTCTAAGGTTTTAAAATTCAGTTTACAAAACTCAGTAGTGTCGTGGCTTGCTTTTTGAAGAACACACGTTGAAATATAGTAAACAGCTTAAAAATTTATGTATCTGTTTTGATCATGCAAGCACATAAAAATATGGAAATCAACATCGGGGTTTGTTAAAGCACACTTCAAAATCTGTTTCATACGTCTTTTCATTTTAGATTCTTCCTTGAAGATTATTTTTCGTGTCTGTCTGACGAACGTGATTAGTGGCAAGGGAAAATACACCAGTTCCGCCATAACCAAAGGTTATGATATTTGACCGGTCACATCTCAAACTGTAGATCAAGAATTGATCGTAAATCCTAGATTAGCAGCATCGTTGGTGCTCGATTCTATCTTTTTCCTCTTTGAGTTTTTCAGAATTCATTTCTCATATTTCTTGCCTACTATAATGATTTATAAATCACCTAAACCTATGCGTAAAACATCAAGAAGTTCGTCTAGAACTGAGTGAGCTTACTTTCCCGCTAGCAAACGTAGACTTTCTTACATCAGTCAAACCTCTGACTTCTCTCAATTGCTTTAGCCTTCGAAACAATGAAAAAAAAACTTTTCAACAGTTAATTAATTTTTAAAAGTAAATTATATTTTTATGCGAAAGATTGGAATTTAACATACTAATGTTATTAACTTTATTATCTCAAACTGACTGTAGACTATTGATGGATTTAAAAAAAAAATAATTTTATTGGGAGCATTTTCAACTGAAGTTTTTTTTCCCTCTTTTTATATGAAAGAACAGCAACGAAATAAACAAACCATAAAAGTGAACTGAAAATACGAGAAACCGACGCTCAATAAAATAAGTAAAGAATCGAACTAAAAATAAACACTAATAATAATAAAAAAAAAAGTGAAAAATAACAAAATCAAAAATAAAACACCTAAATTCATTAAAAAAATCAAATAATTTAAAATTCAAATTATAATTGTCAAAAAAAGAAAGAAATCATATAAGAAAGAAAATGTTTTGTGCAATACTTTACAAAGATACCAAATTTTATTCAGGTAATAATGAAAATGCAATTATTTTCCATTAATTTACTTCTTAATCTTTTCAAAAAAAGGGGGGGGGGGCTAAGAAAATATAGAAACTTGCCAATTTTATTTCTCAAGAAAAATCCCCTCCCTCCCCCTTGTGCCGGAATAGTAAGGTACGTCTAACCACACCATGTAGCTACGTATGAGATTCCAAGCACGTCATCCAAGGGGTTAAATGCACGGGGAAACCTCGAAATTTTCTGTTGCATCACTCTTCAAAAAATAAATAAATAAAAAGACAAATAAATAAATAAAAATTGTGGCGTTTATAGTGGATAGTTTATTTTCGGCAAAGATTAAAAAGCCGCCCAACTTACTGGACAAAGCGATCGTAATAATTGATTTAAAAATAAATAAACCTTTTTTTTATTGATTGAACGTTATGAGTAAAGTATATTAATTTGAACCTTTTATGGTGGATATTTTAATAATATGACCTCAAAAGTTCAATTTGTCAGCAATAATACGCAATTATTTTTAACGTACGTCCACGCATCGAGTAATTTTGTTTAGAACTTTTCCGCATATTCATCAGAAATAATGACTTTTCATTAAAATAAATGATCACATGTTTTTTCTTTTCGATTAAAAAATTGTCGTTACAAGAATAACTCAACTTTGAAATATGCCGATGGCAACATTTTCATGGGAGAATCATTACAGAAATTCGGACATATGCCTTGAGAAAAAGTACTAACTAAGAAGTTGTCACTAGGTAACTTTGTTGTGACCTCTATGAAAAAAAAAACAGCTCGAAGAATTTTCTGCTGCTAAATTTTCAATTAAAATCGACTTTGTTCGGAAGAAGAATTGAACAAAAAGTTTAAATGTTTTGATTGAAAATTCTGATTTTAACACCTTAACTGCCACTTGCAATTATGAGGAAATTCTAGTCAAGCCACATGCACAGTGCGAAGTCCTGGAGAACAACCGCATCTTCTTGAAACTGTTTTTAAAAAAATCTATTAAAGTTTTTGATAAGTAAGATTTAGTTACATTAATGAATGATCACAATTAACTAACAATATTTTTTTGTTCCATCTCGCATTTGCTGTTAGTCATCGGAGAAATGCGCGGCTTGAACAAAAATTTTATTGTCAGTCACATATGACTGAAGCGCCCAGAGCGAATGTTTAAAGTAAGTCTCTGATGACCTACGTGGTGGCTAAAATATTAATAAGCATGGTTCTTTTTAACCTACTTTCCCAGCAAAAATCGATGAAAGCTGAGAAAAACATGAAGGAAGACTTAATGCATGTTAAAAATATCGCTAAAAATAAATAAAATAATTAAATTAATATCGTAAATTAAAAATTAGAAAGTAGCGTATTGAGATGGGTAGATCGTGTGATTGTCGGTCGGTCTGTCTGTCTGCCATTCCCCCGAATAACTTTTGAATGAATATTCCAACTCAAAAAAACTTTTTTTTTGTTCAAAAGATCTCGGCTAGGGCACCACCCCATTCAAATATTTCACTTTTTGGTTTTAAAAATTTTTTGTTCACTTTTGAACAGTTCAAAAAAAAT
The DNA here is from genome assembly GCF_026930045.1 of Uloborus diversus. Classification (NCBI taxonomy): domain Eukaryota; kingdom Metazoa; phylum Arthropoda; class Arachnida; order Araneae; family Uloboridae; genus Uloborus; species Uloborus diversus. The sequence goes on from NC_072739.1 coordinate 32,763,055, forward strand.
TAAAATTAGCTCCTACGGGGAAATTCAAGACTAATACATACTACATCTCGAATTTAGAGGCGAATATGCTTCAAACAAACTTTGTTGGAAAAAGCTCTTGAAGAAGAACCTGCATAGAAAATGTTTTTTTGATTTGAACAATTTTCAGTCCCTTTGAACCGTCCAAACCCTTACACATCAGAACCTACGGGGAAACTGAAAGTCAATATAGATCCCTAAATGAAAGTGCTTCGAATTTTGTTAGAAATAGCTCTTGACGACCAACTCCCTACTCCGAATCACAAATTTAGTTGGACTCCGACTCTGACTCCGAAGATTTGGCAAAAATTTAGATAAAGAGGGAAAATGACTGACTCCAACTCTTGGAACACCGACTCCGACTTCTTTATCCCTAAATAAGTCCGGCTTCGACTCCGCTAACATTGGCAGGGTTACGGACTTTGAGGGAAACTGACCAACTCCGATTCAGTCTTTGAATTTAAAACCTCCGTTTCTCGATTCTGACTCCTTCAATTCGATTATCTTAAAAGGAAAGAAATCGCCGTTGCACCTCCAAAACTGAAGAATGAACTAAAAGCAAATTTTGCGGGAGATTGTAAAAATCTCGTTATTTATTTTTTCCAGTTCTCTACTATGGCTACACTGATTAAAGTTAGAGGTGCGACATCGATAGTAAAACATCGATGATACAAAATATCGATGTAAGAAATTGCAATATCGATGGTATTGATACATCGACCAAAAAACATCGATGTTTTCAAACATGGTTATTTTAAAACATCGGTCTTTTTATCAATATATAACATACGTTTTTGAATATACTACACTACAGACTTGCATTGTGTGATAATCTCTAACAAATGTTTCTTAATAGATCAGTGAATTATCTTGGCATTGCGTCAATTCGTTAAATTATAGCTGTTACTTCAAAAATTTCTAAGTAAAGTCAATAATAAATTATATATATATATATATATATATATATATATATATAATACAAAAATGTGTTAATTTAAGCAATATAAAAGAATATGTACCCGAAGAAAATATTTGAAATATTAAACCTCAAATCATGAATACAATTTAATAGGAATAACTTAGCAACATCTTGGTACTATAATAGGACAAAAAATGATAATAAGACATTCAACGATTTATACAAACTAGTTATAGCAACAAGAAAATATTTTCAAACTGAATGAAACTAAAAGTAAATCTACATCAAAACAGAACCTAAGAAAAAAATGTATCTGTGAAAAAAATGTGTAGTACTGACCGTCAGTTGAATAATAAGTAAGAGTTGTGTAAATTATGTTTAAAAAAAATAATTCTAACAATTATTATTAAGAGCAAGAAATGTGTATTGTGTACTGTTAGTGCTACATGATTAAACACATATTGTTACTAAGAGAGGGACGACTTGTTGGGGGAAGTCGATAAGTAACCCCGAATATTGGTGTTGACAGTTTGAAGAGAAAGAAGTTTGTTTACTTTATACACCAGAAGCGCACTTCTCTTTTCGCTGACTATCCCACCAGTCAGAGAAAAAACTCTTTCCAAAGGGTCAGAATTTGCTATCACTGTCAAATACTTCAACGCAACTTTTAACAGTTCTCAATTTTTAAAGTTATAATTTTCACCGTAGTAACGTATAGGATTTTCCTTTAGTTTAAGAACTGGAGCCTTGAAATATGCTGCAAGTTCTGGCACCAGTTCTATGTCGAGTTCTTCCAATAGCTTTGACCTCTTCCTCACACTCCAGTTATCTCTTACCATCTTTTTGCAGTGATCTTCCAGAAATCCTCTACACAGAAAAAATGATCTAATAAAATGTGTGTTTTTTTTGAGAAATTCTCCATAAGTAACCTTAATTACCTAGCGAGAAAATTGGTGAAAATTATAATTTTCAATTAAAATACAAAAACATCAACATCGAAAAAACATCATCGAAAATACATCGATATTCAGTAAGTTACCGCCCTATAGCCAGGGTTAAGGCAGAAATACGTGGTTTCACGTACTTCTGCCTTAGCCCTGGCTATAGGGTGGTAACTTATGAATATACCTGCCTTGCCTTCAAAATTCGAGTTGAACCGAACCATTGCATCGGTCACTCGTCTGGTCAGTGCTAATTCTGTATTAGCTACCAGTTTGTTTGGCACTCTTGGTTTCCTTAAGAGGTTTTCCATCTCTAGCTCAGTCACTTTCCTGTGCCGGGCTGATGAGTGCTAATCAGCACGAAACTGCAGTCCCCTCGGTTGGAAATGACTGAGCTGGCGGTGTATTTCACAATACATCGATGTTCCAAAAACATTGAAAGTAAAACACCGATGTTAAAAACATCGATATTTTAACAAAAACATCGATGCTTCCAAAACATCGACATAGATGTCGCCTCCCTAATAAAAATAGTAGTAGGTCGACGTGTAGAGGTCGAAACTAGAAATGGAACCTCTTACTTGTACAGTGGCTCCCAAAAGTGCTTGTACACTTACGATTTTCAATGAAATAAGCCCCATCCATTGCTTAAAATTAATATTTCGGAATTGGTATTTAATTATAAGATCTATGATCTATTTTTAACAAAACTACATGAAAATTTTGAATAACATATTAACACTTATTTTTTAAAAATCAAAAACCAAAAAGTGCTGGAAATTTATTTTACAAAAGTCTTTGTACACTTTAAATTTTTTTTGCAATTTCTGAGTAAGCGTTCAACCACACTTCGAGTCTTATTGTTTCTAGCTCTCTTTTTGTTTCAAAGCCGTATTTTCGTAATCTAGCCTCTAGATATCTCTAAATATGTTACATTAAGTTTACATCTAGCGATTGAGGAGATATTTCTAAACTTAAGGACAATTTTTGAGGCATCAGACGCAAGCAGCGAAAGCTGTGTACTTCTTATCGTTATTTTGATAAAAAAAAAAAAACAAAGTTGCTTCCGTTAACCAAATTTTGGGCTAATAGTTTAAAATTGTTTTTAAAAATATTTAAACGAACTGCGTGATTCAGTATTTTATCAAAAAATTCGAACTACCAAGTCCTGATGCTGATATGCATCACCCTCAGCCAAGAACACCTTCAACGTCCTGAATAACTAATCCAACTAAGTTCTTAAGATTAAATTCTTCATTTTTTCTTCTATTTACAATTATACAGCAATTTCACCAAAGATGTTGAACTTATTTTCGTGTGTAAGTAAGACGTTATTTCAAAACGTTTCGAGCTTATTTACCATTGATTTTGCGACGAAAAGCGTAAGCTTTCTGTTTTTCGCACGAATAAGAATATTTCTGCGGGAGGAGGTCCCATTTAATCCAACTAATCGGAGAACCCAGAGAACAATTTTTGATGAAAATTAAATGCAAAATGTTTTATTAAATTCAGCAGAAACTTTTACAGCACTCAAATGTGTATTTTTCACAATTTGTTTAACTGTAAATCTCCGATCATGCTTTGTTAACTTTGCCGGTTGACATTGTCCTACCTTGTTTTCGATCCGATATTTTGTTTAAAGCATTTTATCAAGCACTTCAGTATAGAATGGTATAAATTAACTAATTTTGAGACATTTCAAACCAATTTACCGCTTCAGTGAGGGGGAAAAAATCAAATTTCGAATGGTGTTTGTTGTTTTTTTTACGAATAACAGCCATTTTGAAATAATAAACAGAATATTAGGGAATAAATAAACAAAAAATTAAAACCAAATGACTTTACAGTGTCAACACAATTCAAAAATAATAAAAAAAACGACACGTGATAATTTTAACCATGAATTTATACGAAAATATTTCAGTGTACGATAACTTTTTGTGGCGTATTTTTTCTCTGTCTCTTCGCTTTTTGACAAATTTCAAAATTAAAATCAGGCAATGTTTTGAAAAAAAACTACCGAGTTTTATTTAGAATGGTATAGGAATGATGTGAAAAACAATTAGACTTCATATTTTCGAATTCAGTTTTGTGTTATTTTGGTTTTACTTACAAAACTTCAAGGTGTACGAACACTTTTGGGAGCCTCTGTACATTGTAGTGGGAAATATTTTGTAAGGCACAACGTTTAATTCACTAACCATTTTGACAGTTTTGATGAACTACTCTATCACGCCAATATTGCAATTATTGAAACAAGTGGTTGTTTTATGATATAGTAAAAAAGAAAGCAAAGTGAATTGCAGCAAAAAAAAAAAAAAAAAAAAGCATAAAAAATAGCCTTTTGGAATTCGAGAAACCGCGCCCTTTTCACCCCCAAGGGAATCTTTCCTTGGTACTGATTAAATTTAATAGGATTTCTTGAATTACTCAAAATTTAACTCAAAAAATCGTTTAAACCAAAAACAGAAATATGTGAATGAGGTGATATGATGGCCGAGATCTTCCTAACATTTTTTTTTCTTTCTAATCGGGCTGTTCTCTCAAAAATTTAACTAATGATCAAATTTGACATAATTTTTTGAACTGTTCAAAACTGAACTCGAAAAATTGTTAAAATCGAAAATAAGATATGGAAATGGGATTTCATGGCCAAGATCCTTTTTAGTAAAACTGGTTTGTTTGAATCAAACTATTCCTTCAAATTTTTATAAACAATGAAATTTAATAGGATTTTTTGAGCTGTTCCATATTAAACGTGAAAAATAGTTCAAATCAAAAATAAAATATGGGAAGGAGGACTTGTTTATTCGAATTGGATTTTTCCCTCAAAAATTATTAGCCCAACCGACACACCCACATTTCCCCATCTCAATACTCGACTTTCATTTAAAAAAAATGTTTTTCAATATTTATTAAAGTACTCAAAATATTTTTGAATTTTTTTTTTTTGGTCATAATTTTACGATACATTAAACCTTGTTTTGTGCTTCTTTTTTACCTCTTAACGGAAGGTATAGAAGGCTAAAGGTTACTGTCTTGTTCACCCATGCCATAGTTGCATACATACGTACATACATTCATACAGAAACATATACACATGTACACGTATGTATAACGTAACGCTATTTTTCATTCAATAGACCTCTATATTTGTTCGTTTCTAAGTTGTTTCAAAAGGATAGGAAGCTACATTTATGAAAAATACGTGTATAAACACGTTTGTTTACTTCATGTTAGATATTGGACTCAAAGCAAGTCAAGTTTAAGGTTTAATAAAAAAAGACAGAAAAATTTCAGTCAATGAAAAAAAGTAAGAAATGAAAGTAAAAATTAAACGGACTAAAATAATAACACAAATAAAAACGTAAAATAATGATTTGGAAAGAGAAAAGCATTGAGGCAAATTATATAGCCCCAGGAGAAATGAAAGTATATAAACGAAATAGGACATCCTACATTCGAGCAAAGATTAAAATAGAGTCGTATCCGTTCTCAGAGAGAAAAAGTATTCGTTTTTTTTTCTTTTTCCCAAAAACGAGGTTACCATTAGCACTTGTTTTGGTCACTTTAGTGCACCACGGTCTTGTTTGCCTTTTTTCTTTATCCGCGCTAATTTGTTGAGAAGCAAAAAGCTTCTTTCATGCACAATTACTATTGTGTTCGATATGGATGATTTCAATAATCAACGGCAACTTATTAGCTGTAACTATGTGGAATAATTGGTAGAGGAAAAAGAGTTAAAATGCTGAGCAGTTTCTCCATAATCTACTGTGATAAGAGTTATTAGTGGGAGCTCAAAACGTGGAAGCAGTTTACTGTTGTCACATAAAAATAGAAAATTTCAAGGGAAAAAATGAATGGTTAACATTAAGTCATATAATTTCATTGAATGTTTTTGGAATTTGACAATATTTCTGTATGTAGATGTTTATTTCGTTATGAAAATCAGCGTTTCCTACCCACAGCTCCCTTGAGACTCAGAGTTCAAAAAAAAACATTAAAAGTTCCAATAATAATAATAATAATAATAATAATAATAATAATAATAATAAACATATTGTACCCGTTCTAAAAGTTTCCGTTTTCAATGGGGTCGTTTCCAAAATTTTAAAAGTATTTTTTTCTGAAAGAACATGCTTAAAAACATAGGATCTGATCCGACCATTTTTTAAATAATTTGTCTAAGTTTAATATTTTAAAAAATTACTTAAATCGGTATGCTTTCATTGTTTATACTACTGCCGATGACATCACAAATGATGAAATGCCATTCAGTGTTGCCATTCACAGAACAAAATATTTAATTTGCATCTTTACTCATGTGTATTGGCATCGATATGGTTGATAGCAAGCGTAGAGTGCAATTTTAATTCGCTTCTTGGGGCCGTGGTAGCCTGATCGGTAAGGCATTGGACTGGGGCCCGAGGGTCTCGGGTTCGATCCTCGCTGGTCGAAGACCCACCGTCGTCATTAAAGGGGACTGGGGCGACGTTAAATATGCTCGTGGTCTCAATGTCCTCCAAGTGAAACGATACCTCTGGGGGTGCTAGCACCAGGTAGCTATTAGCTCTTGGACTAGTTCTAAATTCTCATTAACTGTTCGATCCGGTGATGGTGCTACCATCTATCGGTATATAAAATAATGGAGGCAAGGCACTTAGTATGCAGGTCCTCGACATAAATACAGTTGAAGTCAGTTGTGACTCTGAATAGGAATAGGAATAGGAATTCGCTTCTTGATTATCATAACGTGGAAACGAGATAGAAAGATGCGCCAAAGAGCATCATTTGTGACGTAATCAAGACCACGCCTTGTTTGAAAAATCGGACATTTAAAAAAAATAATCAAAAAAAAACCTGTTGGGAAAATGAAAGTATTTTCAGAGTCCATGTTATTTTTTTTTCTTATTCTATCAATTTCAGTGACAAAAAGTACTACTTTTGACTGAAGGAAACAACCCCATTGGATCATTTCTTTTAAGGTCAAAAATAAAACTATTGGTAACTTTAATTGCGGTTAACAATTCAGTATCAGTCGTGCCTTATAAAACGTCTAAAATTCGTTAGACTAAAAAGTTTTTTTTTTTTTTTCGCTCTTGATATTCTGCGTGATATTAAACTATGATGTTGGGGGAAAATTGTCAAAATGTCTATGACGTCGAAATTGTGTCAAATAATGAAATGAAAAATAAGTAGGGGAATGTGGGGTTAAAGTGAAATGGTGAAATATTTACTGTGCTTTTAGCGCCACCTATCTGGTAATATTTTAACTATATAGTAGCACATGTAATCTATTCCAGTCAGGAAAAAAAAATGCCACCGAAGGATAAAACATATGGTAATGCAGGTAATTTTTAAAAGTTGATGCTCATGTTGTAATATTTTGTTGCAAGTAAACATTTTTTTTTTGTTATTAAACTAGTGGTACCCGCACGGCTTTGCCCGTAATTGAAAAATTAAAACGTCTTCTGGTTCGCTTGTATATTTACAAATAATGTATGGTGAATTTCTCGCCAATTGGCTTGTGCCCATGTTACGGTTCCACGTTATGATAATTTCGTAATTTTACTTGTCCATCATTTTGTTCTTAAAATTGGAATAGAAAAAGAGCCACATCGAATTTTCGAAAAATCGCTTCGAGGTGCACACCCCCCTGCTACAAACTAATTCTGAGCCAAATTTCATGAAAATCGGCCGAACGGTCTAGGCGCTATGCGCGTCACAGAGATCCTGACAGACAGAAATCCGAACAGGCAGAGAGAGATCCGGACAGAGAGACTTTTAGCTTTATTATTAGTAAAGATAATAAAGTTCTTGTTATTAACAGTTTAAGTATTAAATCAGATCTTCTAATACTCTGTGGGATATTTATTTAATTAATATTGAACCTTTTTGTATTTTAAATATTTTCTACAATCAGACAAGTACATGTGGGTGAAGTGGATGAGGCAAAGTGTAGTTTAGTTTGTTTACTCGCTCAATCATTTACTAAATCACTTACGTGTTCATTTATTAATTCAATCATTTACATTCCTTCACTTGGTAATTCACTTATTCAGTCATTTATTCACTGATTTTCTTATTCATTCGTTCTTTTTACTTGTTCATTAATTTTGATTCATATATTAATTAATTAACTAATTTAATTTTCAGTTTTTTTCAGTATCTTTTCGTTTATTGATTAAGCCTTTTATTTACAGATTCATTTGATCAAAAGATTTTTTTATAATATAATAGAAAATATTTCATTAGAAAAATAATACATAGTTACATTACATTTTTGCTATTTACCGAAACTGCAATTCAATTAAAATTGAGGGGGTTTGGGGATGGGGAAAAAAGAGAAATTAAAGCTGTGGCTTTAACTAAAAATTGAAATTTTTGCTGGAAATAAAAAAAAAAGATCAAATTCTAATTTTGGGTAAAACGCATTGAAATCCGTTGGACTTGATCTAAGGTACCTGAAAACAAGATTTCGTATTATTTTTCCTCAAAGTTTTTATTTTTGCTAAAAAAATTTGAGAATAAAAAAAGAAAAAAATCGAATTTTTGGAAAAATACTGAAGCACACAACTGCAAACGATGTTGGATATACGTATTTCAGGGATAAACGGATCGGGATTTTCAATACAAAAAATTATCCAAAAATACTAAATTGAAATTTAATTTCTGCTTCGGAGAACAAAGCAAAACTTTATTCAATTTTGAAAAAGTCGTTTCTTGTAACCCTGAAACACGTGTATGTATTTATTATTTTTCTTTTGCAAATAACGCTCATTCGATCAATTACTGCTTCTACACAGAAACAAACTTAATATTCCGTGCTATTAAATTTATTAAATTTTCAAATAAATTATTTTAGTGGGTTGAAATTTTTCACATTTGCCTTTGACATTCCAGTCCGAAGTAAATATTACAGATAAAGGGAAAAAAATATATCAGAAATGGCATTCTTTTCAGCTAGGAGCAAAACCTCTAAAAAGCCTAAATTCTACGGGCCATTTTTTTCCTCGTTTGTGGCACAGATTCCATCTAAACCCGGACGGCTAAATTAAATGAAAAAGAAATCAAAATTAGCAGCTCGCGCGGAATTAGAGCCAGTGGCTAAAACGGAAGAAAAAAGGCCCACGCGGGACTTTGACCCCTCCGTTCTTATCATTTTCTTGCGTCCTGACCCCAATTCGAACAACTACAGTAGCCGACTCACCTGTGATGGCCGAGAGGCAAAATGGCAGCTTTCTCTTGAGCGCGTTCCACATATTTTATAACGATTCCGATTAAAGTCGATAATGATCCGGATGCTTTTTATAGATGAATGGACAAGTTTTGTTTGAATAACTGGTTCCGAGTTCGGTTTCTTTGGAGTGTGGTTTGGTTATAGACAAATTAATGAATATTTAAATCGATATTTTTGCTTTCCGGAATGAATCAGGTAAGGTTCCGGATGTTAATTGCATTTCTAAGAAATATTTTCCTTATTGCATTTTTTGTCTTTTTTTTTTTGTTGTGCGATAAGTAGTAAAATGTTTTCAAAGGAAAAAAAGAAAGGAAAAGAAAGAAAGAGACAATTGAAGAAAAGAAAGGAAAAGAGGAAGAAAAAAAAAAGAAGAAAAAAAAAAGAAATAGTTACGAAGACAGTTCAAAAGTTTAAATAAACGAAATCATTTCAACATCAGCGTTTGTTGATACTATGTACCTATTAATCATGTTTTGGAGATTTGTGCCTTACATGATAATTTATTATCATTTTTTTTAAGATATCATACGAAAAAAAAAGTGTAACACATTTTTTTTTGTTTTGAACAATGATAAAAAAAGTTTGCTCTAAAATTATCTATGCATAAAAATGATAAAGGAAAGGATCTCTATGAACAAGTTAATGGTGAAACTGCTTCTCTGTGGTGGATAATCATTCTATCATTTTTAACTTACTTTTTCGTAAGAAAAAAAAGCACAGAAACTAAACAAAGCTTTGTGACGTCAATAAAGAAATAAAAACAGAGCAAGCGGCTAAATTTTTCGTAAAAATATTGTAAATAAAATGTTACTAAAAAGTTTTATTACAAAAATTAAAAAATTGAGGATTTGAGATGGAGGAAACCAGGGTGGGTTGATTACATTATTTTTTTTTTGTTTACCGAAAGTACAATTTCATTAAAACTAAGAGAAAAATAAATGAAATGTTTCTCTGTGTTTTTATCTCGTCGTTTTCCTTCTCCTTTTTTTTCCTACGCTCATGGAAAGTTCCGCAGACAAAAAAAAAAAAAAAAAAAATCGATCTCATCCTTTAGTAAAAATCAAAATTTTTGCTAAAAAATTAAAGTGAAATATAATGAATTTTGAGAAAAAAAAATTGTGTGTCATAAAGACACACATTGGAATTGTTATTTACCTTTGAGGAAGATGAAACTTTCAAAAATGAGTGCATTCATGCTTTCAAATTTTCTCGAAACTTTTTGTTTCAAATATGAGTGCTCATGTTTTCAAACAGTAGTGTGCTGAACTATTTCATACTCAAAAATGAGTTCATAACTCAGTTAATACTCAATTTCGAAATTATTACACGTTCAAAGCACAAAGCATTGAGCACAAATACCTTAAAAATGAGCACATGTTGATTTGAGTACTTGATGAGCATTTGAGTGTTTCAAATTTGAATACCACATAGTCAGAGCCATTTTCACTCTGTAATATGTTCAAGTTTGAGTACTTTTTTTAGAATGTGTATTTTCTTCCTTTTTACATTCTGAACTGTCACTTCATCCGCCCGTTTTCTCTCACGCCACGCTCTTGTTCTTTTTGCCCCTGACTTGGGCATATTCACTGCAAATTGTACATTTTAATCTAGAAAGTAGATTATAAACAACGAGAAAACTTAACAATACTCGAAATTCTGTTTTTAATTATGGTTAAAAACGATGAGAAATAATAGCAATTCTCAAGTTAATTTTGTTAATAAGAGTTAAACTAATTACAAGGCTGAACTTAAGCAATGGGCATTACGCTTTTAAACTAATGACTTGATTTGAATCAAAGAAATCTTCGAAAACTTGTATTATTTAAAATGTTTAAAATCCCCAATATATACAAATTATGTTTGCTTAGGCCTTGAAAATGAATGGTTAAATTTATTTACGAAATCAGCAGTATAATTATTATTATTTTCATTGCTTTTGTCAACAATTAAAAAAGAAAAGTATTTTAACTTTATAATTTCTTTTATTTTTTATTTTGGCATCAATGAAAAAAAAAAAAAAAACAACTACGTCACTTCCGTCCCACAAAAAGGTTGCAGATTAGAATTTCAAAGCCCTCGCATGAAATATTTCATTTCGAAAAACTCTTCGATGTACTTTAAAACATAAGCTCAAACCCGTAACCAAAATAAAGTAAAAGCTGAGAGACGCATACGCACAATTTTTTTTTCAATAGATCGAAATGGGGTATCCCGTTCACAACATTTAATTATCTTTTCTACAACATAAAAAATATTATTTGAAGTTTCGATTGCGTTTCTCTCTTCAACTTGCAATTGAAATATGAGGTGATTCATTATCTGGCTGATGGCAGCTGAAAGAGGTAAAACCAAGACACTTACGTAGGATATGAACTGCCCAAATGAGACAATCTGCGTTTTTCTGTGCAAATTTTAAATGCTTTACCTATTGTACTGATTTCTTCAATCATCGCAATGTGTCGTATTTAAGCTCTATTACTGAATTACAAAAAAATTTGAACCATACACTTTCCAATTTTTTCTTCTTTTTTTAAAAACAAATTTACTGATATTTTTATATATATATATATATAAAACGGTTTTTTTTAAATAGAAATTGGAATCGTTTTATAAAAAGATGTTTTTCTTTTTGTCCTGAATAAATTTATCTTTTTTGAAACGGGTTTTCAAAACATGTTTTTTCTTTCTTTATAGAATGGTGCTTTTTAATAGCAAATGTATTCTTTTCATATTAAACGATATATATCTTTTTTTTTCTTTTTCTTTTAAAATGGAATTGCATTTATAAAAAGATGTTTTTCTTTTTTTTCGGAAATAAATTTACATTTTTCAAAGCGACTTTTTTAAACAAAATTTTATGTTTCTTAATATAATGGTGCTTTTTTTAAAAACAAATGTATCCTTTTTATACTGAACGACATTTTTCTTTCTGTTTCTTCCTAAAAAATGAAATTGCATTTCATCTCTTACGAGACATTTTTTTCTCTTTTTTCCAAATCAGTTTATACTTCTTATAGAATGACATATTTCACTATTTTTTTTTGGAATGAATTTAATTTTTATAGAGCAAGGTATTTCTCTCTCTCTCTCTCTCTCTTTTGTTTATATATTTCATGCTTCTTATAGAACAACGTATTTCATTTTTTCCTTTATTTTTTTCTATTAAAATTGGATTTTCTATAGAACAAGATAGTTCTCTTTTTTAGCTAATAAATTCACTCTTTATAGAACGAGGTATTTCGTCTTTAAAAAAATGAAATAAAATTTTCTATAGGGCGAAATATTTCTCTTAAAAAAAACAATGGGGTTGTATCCTTCAGTCAAAAGTAGTACTTTTAGTCACAGAAATTGATAGAATAAGCAAAAAAAAAAAAAAAAAAAATGGACCCAGAAAATTCTTTCATTTTCCCAACAGTTATTTTTTAATTAATTTTTTAAAATGTCCGATTTTGCAAACAAGGCGTGGGCTTGATGACGTCACAAATAATGCTCTTTTGCGCATTTTGTGCCGCGTTTCCACGTTATGATAAACAAGAAGCGAATTAAAATTGCGCTCTCCGCTTGCTATCAACCATATCGTTGCACAATACACGTGAGTAAAGATGCGAATTTAATATTTTGCACTGTGAATGGCAACACAGAAAGGCGTTTCATTATTTGTGATGTCATCGGCAAGAAATGTAAACAATGAAAGCGCACCGATTTAAGTATTTTTTAGAAAATATTAAACTTAAACAAATTATTTAAAAAATGGTTAGATCCTACGTTTTTAAGCATGTCCTTTCAGAAAAAAATACTTTTAAAATTTTGGAAACGACCCCATTCAGACTTTTTATAAAAAAACATATATATATATATATATATATATATATATATTTTTTTTTTTAAAAAGAAATCATACTTTTTCAGCAAAGCAATATTATTTTCTATCTTTTATAGAGAAAATTTTTTATTTTTTATAAAATGGTTTCATCCTTTAATTACTTCATGTTTTTTTTTTTTTTTTTTAAATATAATCTTAGATCTTCACTTGATTTTTTGAAAGATCAAGAGTGAATATTTGAAATAAATGATTTTTTTTTTCAAATCCTCTTAATGCAAAGGAAAAACCAACTCAAAATAAAAGAAGCAAAACAAGCAATCAATGATCTTCGTGAGATCCGCTATAAAGTCCCATCATCAAATAGAACAGGAAGATCGGAAGATCACCTTGCTCCAGAACAGGCGATAAGTAGCGAAAATAAAAAACCTTGTAGCGTGACCGGCCACTTTGAGAACAATGGTGCCATTTTCACTTTCTTTTCCCTGCTGAGCTATCAACGAAATCCTATTTCCATCTTCATTTCTTAATCTGTAATATGCTCCTTGAAGAAAGCAATAAAATGGACTTGCATTCGGATTCCTATTCAAGTGCAACGTTCCATGGAAACTGATGTATCTTTGGAAACATAACAATTCGAAGGGGAAGCAATTTAATCCATTGTTGACAGTAAGTCACAGTTGCAGATAACAAACCGTCCGGATAGGATTATTTGTATTCTATCAATGATTCATGTAATGTAATTTTGGAAATAGCGTTTGGCATTTATTGCTTGCTCCTAAGAAATTACTTTTTTTTTTTTTACAAAAATTAAGGAAATCTATACATATAATAAAATAAGATGTTTGTGTGTGTGTGTGTGTGTGGCGCGCTTCCCGGGAAAACGGTAACGCCTAGAAAGATCGAAATTGGTATGCAGGTTCAGTTTTTGCCGAAGATGTGCACCTTGGCCTTCGATTTTTGATATTTAAACTAGAAAAAAAGTTATTTAATGTTTTATGTGTTTTTTTTGCACTTTTTACGTCACAGACCCCGAACCAATCGCACCACACAAATATTTTTTTGTACTATAGTGTAGGAAATTTAATTTTAAATATGATGAATGAAAAAATTTTGAAGATAGAGCAATTTTTGTATTTTTTATGAATTTTTGAAAAAACCTTTAATTTGCATTTTTTCCTGAGTTTTATTTTTTCTAACATTATCCTGAGAGAAGTATCGGAGCCTCATTTCTAATATTTAAGTTGGTAATAGTGAAAACATTTCGCCCTCTTTAAAAGAAAAAGGTTCTTAAAAACACGTAATAGTTTTTTTTTTTACAAATTTTTTTAATGCTGAACACATTATGTCTTTCCACGCATCGGTCGAAAAAAAAGCGTTCTTCTATCTTTTATGCTTCTGACGTCACTGCTTGAACTTTGATTCGATACTTACGATGGAATCTTAATCGCAAACAAATGTTAATGTTTTTACAAATGTTTTTTTTTACTATATAGCTTACTTCTACATTTTATGACGTGATGACCACGTGTTTTTCCGGCAGCTGTTGCTTTTTTCTTCCCTTTTTTTTGTTTTATTGAGGGATTGCATTTATTTCTTTTTCCATTCCCCCCCCCCAAGCTGGACTTTTGCTGAATCTATATTAGGTTGCATTTCATAGTTGTGAGTTTAAATGCTCACAACTATGAACTTTCAATAAAAACAGCGAGATTTTTTTTTCTTTGTCAACGCTACTTTTTGCACACTACGGGGAATTTTGGAGATAACTTTTTTTTTTGCTCTACTTAAATAAAAAAGCGGTTTTTTGAGTGATCTTTGTTTTTATTAGGAAACGGACGGGGAGGTTAAAATAAATAGAGATGGATAAGAAAATTAAGAGATAGATCGTAAAGGTAGATAGCCGCCGAAGGCAGCAATCTTGGCGGAAAAATGTGAATGGCACAAAAAAAAAAAAAAAAAAAAAAAAAGATAGAGATGGATTGATTAATACTGCTGCCAAATTTATTTAAACAGCTGCCGAAGGCGGCAAACTTGAAGTAAAAAGATAAATCACAAGTTAGCCAAACAGCCGCCGTAGGTGGCTGCTTGCATAGAAAGGTGAACCAGCTGGTCGCCGCAGGCGACTAGTAAATAAATAAATACGAAGAAGAAGAAAATAGAAGATATCAAAAACTGTATTCTAAAATTATAATCATAATCTTTGAGCAAGTATGAGACGGTAAACTTTTGTCGCCAACTTATTTCTGTTGTCCACAATATAATAATAATAATAATAATGATAATAATAATAATATGCAGAAGCAAAAATATAAAATTTCTCACACAAGCCATTCTTAAAACTAAAATAGCAGAACATTTTTGCTTTCCCACAAATCATTTTCCCTCCCTTAGCATTGATGACTGATTTCAAAAAAATAACACCAATAACCATAAGTGTCAGAACTAGAGATGAAAACAATCCGAAAAAAAAGGGAAATTTCGGGGAAAAACAGAAATTACCGTTCTTTTTTCCGAAGAAGTTTATTTCCAATCCGGAAAAAATGAATTTTGTCAATTTTTCAGGAAGTTTTAATTGAAATTTTCAGCAAAAGGTGATAAAATTACAAATTTCTCAAACTTAAATTCTGATGCTATTTTCTTCTCCCTCGACAACCTCCTTGTATGTTAAAATACTGTCTAACTTTGATAATGCAAGTTGTTGTATGACAATATAATTTTCATACATATCAAAAGCATTTATTACTTTTTCACAGGAAAATATTTTTTTTTTACAAAATTATCTCAATAATATCAGCTAGGGGAAGCGTTAGAGGCGACAGCATACATAGACATACTATATTAAGGTGTCCCTCCCCCCCCCCCAAAAAAACATAAGTCAGTTTTTCAAGCCGCACACCCTCTTATCTTTTTCCTTTTAGGTCAAAACAATTTAAAAAAAAGTTTCATACAATTTAAACAACAGAAACCCGCGTGCCGATTTGCGCTTGAAAGTGTTAACCAGCCCTTGGAAGTTAAAAATTTTATGTTGATTAAACGTTACTCCTATAGCCCCACATATACCACATTATTTGTTTGTCCACTTCAAAATTTCTGGGAATTTTACACCTCTAGTCATTACAGTACGCAAAGAAAGAACAATGTATTTCATTACAAAACTTGCATTAAAACGTTATTTTTTTTGGCAGTAAATTTGTGCCTTCAAAAAAAAAAAAAAAGTTGAAAATTTTTACTTAATTTTTTTTTATCGGGCGAAGTGAAAAATAAAACATTTTTCTCGCGAAATTTTTTTTATTCCATTGAAAAAAAAATGTTTTGGATCAGATGAATGAGTAATTAAAAGAATGAATGAATGAATGAAAGGGTAACGAAACACAAAACTAATTAATAATCTATAAATTAATTGAGAAATGAGGAAAAATAAGTGTGAATAAAATAGTGAATGAGTAAGAAAATATAAGTGAATGAATGAATAAATAAGTGAATTTTTAAATGAAGGAATGTTAATGAATGAATTAATAAATGTATATGTAAAAAAGTTAAAAATTTAATAATTAGTAAAAAATAATTAGTAAAAAGTTAAATGAGTAGGGGAGAAGGGGACTAGTGTGGACGAATTTTGCATTTTTGCAAAAAAAGTGTACTAAAAACTGTTTTTAATGCACTTGATATTTTTTGTACAATAAATTACACTTTTGCACTTATTTTAATTGATAAATTAAAACATTTGGCCGAATAGTTATTTAATAAAAAATGTTTCAAAAAAGGTTGTTTTTGTCCAAAGTAGCCCCATGTCATGGGGCTAGTGTGGACAAGCTAAGGGGCTCGTGTGGACAAGATAAAATACTAATTAAGCAATGTAAACAGGGGATTTAAAACATACATAAATAAGTTTTGACCTAAATAGCACATTCCTTAGCCAATGTTAACCGTAACAAAGCATACTTTAATCAATAACAACAGATTAAGATATTAATTTGTAGCTATGAATTGCCTAAAAAGCAAAGAAACTATTTAAAAGACAAGTTTAAAATGTTTGAAAGCTATTCACTCTTGTTTAGGTGAAAAAAGGTTATTTTAATGCAGAAGAGATTTTTTTTTCTACTTTACACTCTTATTAAAGATATCAACATTAAATGTTATGTGAAATGCGGAGTAGAACATGCACCGTAATCAGGGGCGGCAAATAGGGGAGTCGAGAGGGGGCGATTGCACCCCCAATTTTTTGAGAGGAATGATAAAAAATGAACAAATTCAATTGACGTATATCGCAAATCAATGTTCAAGAAAACCTATCTTGCTGGTTCTCCGTAATTGCTGATGAAACTCGACACATTTTCAGACATGAGCAAATGTTTCCGTTTTTTAAATTATTATAAATTCATCAAGCCTTTATCGTTCAGAACAGAAAAAACTGAAGAATCTCGGTTAATTTTAACTAAAAACGTAATTTCCTCATATAGGGTAAATATCTCGTTCTTGTGTGCTCTGTGTAACGATTGTTATGAGAGGCCCGTGCAGTGGCGTGGTTGCTCGATTTTCACAAGAAAATGCCTTGGTATTTTACATTGATTTGTTATGCTCATATTTGAAGGGTGTCTATTTAATGAGTGTTCATCACTTTCTTCTGGTAGAAACACATTTCAGCTGCTCAATGCATAGTATGATATCATAGATACTCTTTAAAAATACATACTATTTTTGAAAAAAATATCTCACATCAACAAATATATTTTCTGGGGGCTCTTTTAACTATGCGATTTCCCCCCCCTCCATATCATAATTAATTGAGGTGAGCCATAAGTGTTTTGTTCCATACTAAGGTAAGTCATATTTATAAAACTCGACCTCCCCGAATGAAATGCTGAAATGCCGCCCCTGACCGTAATCACAATTCAGAGACGTTCCTGGAAATGAATGGGCAGCTCACGTGCCAAATTTCTGCCAATAATATCACTTGCAAAAACCAGGAACATTTTCCGCCAAAAATCAGTAACTATCCTTTAAATTTTTCGAAGAATTTGAAGATCTCTCAATGACAGATTATCGCTCATTGAGAGCTTAGAGCTTACTGAGAGAGTAGCGCTTATTGAGAGCTTAGTCAACCTGGACGGGCCATAATCGAGCATCAGACGGTACGCTTAATAAACACACTCAGTTAATATTTAAATTGGTAGCTAAAAATATGTATTTTTCACACCATTGAGAGCGCGAGAGTTGTACGAGTCTACATTAGTGCAACTTGAAGTATTTCAGAAAACGTTTTTCCATAGACAATTGATTTTAAAATACATAATAAGAGAAAATCCGTGAAATCCCGCGACGTTCCACGGAAATAATCAGTAACGTTTCGGAATTTGTTTAGTGTGCAACATCTGGACATGGTAGTTTCCCTACAATTTCATTTCACGACATTTGGGACATATTTTTTCCACAGTGGAAAAAGAATAAGTTTTTGTGCTTCAAGGAACGATTTCGTTCACCTTTTCCCCCAGTAGAAATGCATAATGAAATCAGTTGATTTGCATTTGCATCAGTTGATCAGTTTATGCCTCCACGGGTCCAACATAGTGCAAAAGTCTAATTTTTTCCATAAACTTGACCAACACTGTCATCGGCAATTTCAATTATAAAAAAATAGTTTAAAAAAAGTGTAAAAATGACAGAATTCCTTGGTAAATTGATTTGTCACCTTTCAATAAGCAAACTCATTTAGTAAGGAAAAGGCTTAAAAATGTGCAAAAACACAAAGAATCCTTTCTAAATGTCATCATTTTATCATTTTTAAAAAACCATTTTATGAAGTAATTGCTAAAGAATAAAATTCCAAAATTTAATATGAATGAATAAATAAAATCATTTGTAAAAGAACTCAGCACTTTACAAGAATCTATCTTATTCTGTAAATGAAACCTAAAACAAGAAAAAACGAGACATGAAATCCTTTGTAATTGAATGCATACCTGTTAAAATTATACTAATCGGGCAAATAACATAAAAAATATTTTATTTAACTCCTTATTTTTTTCTCACTCAAAGCTGCAAGGGATTAGTGTGTGTGTATGAATCCACAGAGGTATCTACCATGTGCCCACAGTAGCTCCATCACCGTGTGTCTACTATAACCCCATGGGGCAATGTTTTCTTTTAAGCCATTTAATTATTAATTAAAACTATGCACAGCAAAACTGAATATGAAAAAATATATTTAATACATTTATTTATGATATATTATATCCTTTTACTTGAAATAATAAATTAAAATAGTCTAATCTAATAATTAAAAGAAAATCCAAAATTTTCTTTTTCACTATGAAAACCTTCTTTTGTAGTTTGCTACTGAAGTATCAAGCATGTTGTCATGAAACTACACATGGAAGTGCATGTGGCTGTTATCATTATGTATAAATTAACAGAATTTTTTTTAAAAAACAAATAAAAGTACAATTCCAGATGTTTACACTAACCCCTTGTCGACACTAGCCCCCTTCTCCCCTACACGAAATAAACTATTAAACTTTACCCTACTCATTTCGCCCTGCACGCTTTTGCCTATTTGTGCAGTACAATTAAAATACAAATAAGCTTTATATTAACTAAATTAATACTGCACCGAATATTACTAGCTCGCTACAGCCGTCTATTTATATTCGGTTCGATCCGCCGTTCAGAGGGCGCTGATCAGCATACGCATGCGCTACCGGTCTGCAATTCTAATCATTTGCATATTATGCCATACTTTACATTTCCTCAACTTTCAGTTCACTCGCGTAAGTCCTTCGTGGTGTTGCAATTTTTACAAACGGGAGTGTATTTAAATAAAGTTCCTCAGAGACCCACTTGCTCAGATTTATCAGAGCATTTAAAACTGATAAACCTAGCAATTGGTAGGTGCGGGTGGTCTCTGAGGGTGTCAAATGTCAAATTTTTTCACGAAAAGTATGAAGTACGGAAAAGGAAAGAAAGCTTGCTGTCCTTGCTGCTCAAACAGTGAGAAGTTTGTATTCCTGCAACTTGTAGAAATACAGAAAATGTTTTCGCGAAGATACTTGATTTTCGTTGGCAGATAGTGGGAACCTGTGGAGTCTCGAAACGTTGCTCGGGAACAATCTGTGACGTTTCGGATTTTTTTACGAAGCAATTCAAATTAAGTAATTCAATTGTGTGCGCAAAAAGATATATTTGAAAATATGATTACAATTCGAATTGGGATGAAAAATTGGTAAACAAAGACGGAAATGAAGATAAAGGATTATTGGATTTGTTCAATGTTGCGAATGCGATCGCCAATCACGCAATCGAGAGTGGATACGGAAGCAATTATCGGATGTGAGTAAAGTACAGAATGATCGTTGCTAAAGTGATCGAAGCAGCTTTAGTTTTTTGTACTTTTTTTTTTTTACAAATTTCGTTGATTCAAAGATATTTGAGATATCATATACAGTAGTACCTTCTCTAAAGGACACCTCTGAATAAAGGGAACCTCTAAGGAACATTTTCACAGGTCCAAGTCCCTTAGAGCAGTGGCGCTCAACCTACGGTCACCACGCCGTATGTGGCCTGCAAAGAGGATCCTTGTGGTCCGTTTTGTTAGGCATCGAAAACCACGTTCCAGATCTTTCCAAAGTAACTGCGAAACCATTTTATCAGAAAAACAGCAGCAACAATCGCCAAGTCATAACTTTTCCTCTGAACTTACTTTTTTTTTCCTGTACGTAGGTTTCCTAGATGCAGGTGATTTGTCAAAATGTTTTAAATTTGCAGCGAAGTATTCAGAAATTAGTTTTTTTTTTAAACAAATACAAACTTTTCATTGATAAAAATATTGGAAAATTACAAGCCTTGGATTGAAATTGTCTGCTGTTTTCCCTCTTGTTACCTAGATTTTTTTTTTTAACTTTATTCATGTTCTGCCTCGCGAGATTAATATTAATTTGAGGTGCTGCCCGGAGGTCAAAAAAGGTTGAACAGGACTGCGGATCTTCACGTATTTTCCTTTTTAAAGGGACACTCGGTTGCAGAAACAATTAGTGAAAATTAAAAATTAATGCATAAATGAATACGAAATATTGAGTTTAATGGAGTTCAAAGTTCATTTTTCATCTAAAAATAAACTAATAAAAGGTTGACTTGAACATGTTGCACAATGGAGCAAGTAGGGAAAAAGGGGACACATGTGAACAATTTTGTTTTATTTCTTTATTTTTCAAAAAATATTATCAATTTCACAGCGCAAAAGTGTCCCCATGATTGAACAAACTTTTCTTTGTGTCATGGATTTTTTTGAGATTTCTTTTTAAAAAATATTTCTTTACTTTATGGTATTTTTAAAAAACTTCTGCAGTTGTTCATATGTGCCCCAAGAGGGGGGCACATGTGAACAGGCATGAGGCACATATGAACACTGGTAAAAATGTAGGAGTAGCATCACATTTTAAAGGAAAATTCTTCAATATGAAACATATACCTAAATAATAAATACGTTGAAGGGTTTCTAACCTATACTGCATCAATTTCAACTGTACAGTTATTGTTCCACTAAGAAAATATTTTTTCCCGAATATATAACTGCTCACTGTCAAATTTAAAAGTCTCGCAGCCTGTTCTGATCACTGAATTGACTAGAAAAAACTTAAATGACTCGAAAATGAGAATAATTTTTTATTACATAAACGTTATCCTCTTATATACTTTGCTTTTAAGCTTCATACATTGTTTTATAATGTATTTTAAAACAATTTTGAACTTCAGTTTTTTAAAACAGGGAAATATTTTGTGTCTGTTTATTTTCTCTAAGTATTATATAACACTAAATTATTGACCAACAATTTAATAAGATAATAATAATAATAATAATAATAATAATAATAAGCATAAATAAATACTTAAATATTCAATAGTATTTATTACAATTAACAATAAATTTACTAACTGACTATAGGGAAATAATAATTATAAATATTTACACAGTTTTTAACACTTACAATACCCTACACTAATAATAATACTACGGAGAGCGGCCATGGGAGCTGTTCCCTTCTGCCCTGTGTTCACAAGTGCCCCATCGTCTATTTTACAGGTAACTCGCAAAAATAAAGAATTTTATTTAATTAAAAAAACTTAAACATTGTCATAAATTTACTCTAATGTTCATACAATGGTTTGTAATACTTAGATTGAGATTAGCAGTTAGTTTTTAAAATGTTATCACGTGAAGAAGACAGTGATAAAATATTTTCAACACCTGCTAAAACAAAGAAGTGCGGGTACCACAGAAACATAAAATGGCACATTGCTCTAAATGTTTGTCCAAGAAGTACAACTGGTACTGTCCTTATTTGAGAATTACACCAAATTTTTTGCTTGAAGTGATTTTAGTAAAACATACCATGATCACATGCGCCCCGTGTTCACATGAGCCCACTTTCCCACTATGTGTTGTTAAATTCTCACTGAAATGTATATGTAGGCTTTTCCCTTTCCAGCAATTTATTCAAATCGACTTAGAGCCGACTGGTACGGCACGGCCAATTACAACCTTAACATAGAAATCTTGTAATGTGAACACTAATTGGTAATTGACATTGTGTTGCTCTGAAGATTACATGACTTCAAGGAAATCTGTGTAACAAATTACTTCCAAAAAATTTCCGGAAGTTACAAAACTTAACCTAGCATTTGATTAAATTTTAATTTTTTAAGGAATAAAGTTTGAAACATGATTAGCATAGAATTTTATTTAGCATTAATATCATTTTCAGTATTTAATATCAACTGTTAGTACGTTATTCATATTTATTATGAAATCATACGGAGTTAATACACAGCATACATCAATTCAAATACCTCGTGACAAAAAAATATTTTTCACGTTTAGAAAGTTAAAGGGGTTAAAAATAAAGTAAATAGCCTACATAATGATAAATTTTGGTATTTTTAATAAAGGAAAAAAAAAGCTTCAGTTTTGAGTAGCAATAATGTGTAAACTTTTCTGTGAAAATTGTAAATGATAACCAAATAGGTATTGTCGGAAAAGCTATTAAAAATAATAATAATAACAAAAGCAGTCAAATAAAGTAAGAAACAGTTTACTGAATTATTAATATCTAGTGGTGCCAAATTTTATTAAAATTGCCCGAACGGTCTAGGCGTGATGCGCGTAACAGACACCCGAGATCCAGAGAGACAGATATCCAGAGAACCATACTTTCAACTCTATTATTAGTAAAGATAAAGAAGTCATCTAATTTAACAGTATAATATTGAGAATACAAGAATTTTTCTCTTAATACTTATTTTATCATTCAATCGTTTCCAAAAAAAGTATTTATCTTTATTGATGCTTCGTTTTAAGTGAAAAAACTCTTTTTCATACATAAGCTAAAAGGTTGTGAATATGGAAAAAAGCTTTCTACGTAAATTCATTTACAGTTCAAGTTCAAGTAGTAAGTTTCAAGTTTCACAAAACAATAAACATCTTTAATTAGATCATGCAAAATGCCCCACTTGCAAAATAGCTCTTTTTTCAAAGATTTAAGGAGTAGCACGCATCGCGAAATTTCACCACGATTATGTTACATCAAAAGAAAATGGAAATTTAATTTTGATTTACCACTGCGATTATGGACCAAACGCGAAGTCAGTTTTAACTTTAGTTTCTCGCAGACAGAGATATTGCAAGAGTATTTGTCCATGGTGTAAAAATACTCATTGATATTTTTTAGAAGGGTGAAATTCATTTTGGCGGAGTAAAATCCACGAAGACAGTAGAAACCATAATAGTGACCAATTCCATAAATAATTATCTTTCTAAGGGGGAGCTGAAAGAAGGCAGGAGAAATGAAAGATGTATACAACTGGTTTAATTTTTAACCTTTAGAATAATGGACATTTTGAATTAAAAAATAAAAAACAAAAACTCCCAAATGTAAAGTTTTAAAACTTCTCAATTTATTTTCCCCATTCTCCATTATGCTAAATTTTTATTTAAAATACAAAGCGCTAAAGTACGCTTGATTAAATTTTTGAGCCACCTTTTCGATTTTCAATGCATGAAATACGATTGTGGGGAGCTAAAAATATATCTGCTTGCGGTGATAGTGACCGACAAGCTACGTCATTTAGCTCACTTAACAATCATATCATGAAAATATTAGTAAAATTAATTGTGATTTTTTAAAACCGTACAACATAACTAGGGGTGCCCATTCCCCCAAGTGCGATGGAGCACCTCTCCCCCAGAACGAGAGCCCCCAAAATGACAACAAATACCCTTTCAAATAAGCACCCCTGAACATTTCAAAGGCACCGTCTGTCTATGGATTGCGCCTCGTGGGTACCCCTGACATCATAGTATCACACAATAAAATAACAGTATAATTACAAAAAAAAAAAAAAAGAAAAAGAAAACATAAATATATTGAAAGTTTACTAGAGTAATTTTTTTTTTACTTTCCTTCTCCATTCGACATTTCCAACGCATTCCAACCGATATTAAGATTTAGCAACAACTCATTAATTAATCACATCTGAATATCTTCTCATGCAATCTTTGTAATGAACTGAAATAAGAAATTACGTGCAATTCCTTACACAATACAATCTGTCATAAATGAGTTTGGAGTCGGAAGTGAATTTTCTTCACCTTTGTATCACTCCTTATTGATGGATCAAAAGATTCATTAACATGTTATTTCGAGGAAACCTCTAGGTGTTTCCCACCATTTCCCTTGTCCACTCATGAAGATATAGTCAGGGAAGTAAACGTAATAATCTAGACTTTTTATTACGAAAGAATTGATGTAACGTTTTGATGCCTCTGTCTTGGAACAAAACCACTTGGGTTTTCCCTTTTGACCGCCCTTCTTTTGTATACTACCGGTGGAAGAACAGGAAGATATGGTTTTCCGAGGTTATGAAATGGCCCTTGCGTTTTTTGTTATTTGCTTTGTGAAACTCTTTTATAAATAAAGGGAGAGGTTGAGTTCTTGTTCCTTACAGTCTCAGGATGTCTGTTCACCAGGAAATTTAACTCTTCTTTTAGATTTTTGAAGAATGTTTTGCTTGCGAGGATTTTATAGATACAAATCAAAGTTTTTCAACATTCCCTTTGCTGCCATCTCGCTTTGAAAGCTGTTTTTCAGTTTTGCTGACTAAACTTTAAAAAACTAAGCTGCATATGACTATTTAGAGTTGAACTGCGCTGTCGCTTATTTTTCATACGTAAAATTTAACCACGATCTTCGCTTTGTGATAACATACTTATATAATTCTGTAAAAAACTTTTCATTATCCACCCTCTTTGTGCAGTTACCCTTCTTTAACAATAAGTATACTGCCATTATCATTTAAATGCAGTATCTACAGAAATGAATTTCCGATAAATTTTTGACGGTTTTTTTTTTTTTTTTTTGTCAACGAAAACCGAATAAGCTAGCTTGTACAATAAAGCTAACGTAAAATACAGGACAAAACTGCGAAAAATTTTCTTTTCATGCACTACAAACTCGCATTTTTTTTCCTCAGTGACATTCTAGTCGTAAAATGTTCCCAAGCATGAGAATCTCATAATACCCTTAACTATGTTCGACTGCACTGTTTTCTAGCGAAGAAGCTAGATAAAATACACATAAGGTGTATTTCAACTCAAACATGAAGATAATACTTTAAAAGGATATTGCTACTCCTATTTGAGACGAAATTTTATGGATTAATCCTAAATTTTATTTTAAAAAAAGAAGAAAAAAAAAAAAAAACTCGTACCTTTTGAATTTTATATGTGTTTCATATCTTCTGAGCATGAGCGAATCATTTTATATACGCACCTTTGCAAAAAAATAGCTTTTTAATTCAACTGCTGTAATAAAAGCTTAATTATTTTAAGGGCTTACATTTGGGGTTCAATTACTAAGTGAAAAATCAAAGCTCTGTGATGCTTATTTCGCAGGTAATACAGCGACGTTAAATTTTTACTTTCTCCACTTAACTACAACTGATACTTGATGGAAGGTAGGAAATCGGTTTAGCCGAACTCCTTCCCTAACTGAACCCTTAGATCTTACATTTTATTTAATCATTTCTTTTCTTTACTGTTACAAAAAGCTTAGTTAGTTCATGGGCTTACACTCCTGGTTCAACTAATTGAAAAATTAAAGCTCTGTAATGATATTACATCGCACGTAATATTATGTAGTGTAACTTCTACTTTCTCCTCTTAACTACAACCAATACTTGAGGAAAGGTAGGAAATCGGTGCAGCCGATCACCTTTTCTAACTTAAGGATCCCTTCTTCTAATTGAACATTTAGATCCTAAATTTTATTTAGCTATTTCTTTCCTTTACTGTTATGAAAAGCTCAGTTGATTCAAGGGTTTACGTTTGGGGTTCAACTGATTGAAAAACTAAAGCTCTGTAATGATATTATTTCGCATGTAATACCGCGTCGCGTAAATTCTACTTTCTCCACTTGACTGCAACCGATACTTGATGGAACTTAGGAAATTGGTGCAACCAATCCATTTTCCTAATTTAAGGATGATCCTATATTTTACTAGCCATGTCTTTCTTTTTGTAAAAAAAGCTCTGCTAGTTCAAGGGCTTACATTTGAGGTTCAACTAATTAAAAAACCAAAGATCAGCAATGCGTACTTCGCACGTAATACCGCGTCGCGTAACTTCTACTTTCTCCACTTAACTGCTACCGATACTTGATGGAAGGCAGGAAATCGGTGCAGCAGATCACCTTCCCTTTCGATTGTTCGAGATCGTTACGATTAGAAACT
This sequence comes from Uloborus diversus, assembly GCF_026930045.1. Lineage (NCBI taxonomy): Eukaryota > Metazoa > Arthropoda > Arachnida > Araneae > Uloboridae > Uloborus > Uloborus diversus. Next base: position 32,789,772 of record NC_072739.1, read on the forward strand.
TTCACTGGGAAGGAAGAACAAAGCCACCCGCAGGCAGGTCAAATAAATTGGCTCTCTCTCTCTCTCTGCTCCTCGGAAGCAGGTCAGCAAAACACGAGGCGAAAACGGAATCATAACAGCAGGCCCAAAAATAAAGTACGAGGAAAATAACAACGGACAATCCGAAAGAAGAAGATGGAAAAAAAAAAGTGCTGCAGATCGGATCTCGCCATTTATCTCCAAATAGGTCCAACCAGAGGCACCCTGAGGCATCGGCGTGATTTCTGATATCCCTTTTCAACAAATAATAAAGAGTTGGTTGGCTGGTAGGATTTGATCTACTTTAATAACTGGAGAAAACCTTTTCTTTGGACTCGGAGGTTCACCAACCTGCGTTACAATCTCTAATCAACAACCTAACCACGTCCCAAAATTAGAGTCTGAAATATCTTTAGCCAAAAGGGCAAGGCTACGGGCAGCGAGGACAAATGTTTTCCTCCGCAGAAAGGGGTATTTAAGGTGTTTGGAGATCGACATTAGGACAGTTGCTCTTTTGGGTTTGTTCCAGCATTGGTCTACCATTTCCATTCTATCAGATCCTCAACCACTCCTCTCGGTAAGGACTATTCTACTGGATTATATCGGATTATACTTGGATTACATCGTTCGGTGACTTTTATTCGAGAAAACGACCTCCGCACCTAAAAGGATTATTCTTCTGAAGAACGATACGAGAGAATCGAATACTGTCAGCATGTTACGTTCTCTGCACCATTTGCGAGTTATCCCAAAAAATCGTCCCTGTAGTTACCCCCTGAAAGTGTTCTCCACTGACAACGCCCTCCCTCTCCTGAGTTTCAATTTACATTTAAAATTATTTCATTTATGAGTTGTCAGGAAAGTAATTTAAAAAAATCCCTTATTCTCTTAATTTTTACATCTTTGGAACAATTCTTAGGAGAACTACACTACAACTGCTCAGGTCACAGACCTTGTGACGTAGTTCTGATCGGTTATGACGTCATGAGAGTGACGTAATGCTTATGGACATTACGAGTTCAGTATTGACTCTCGCAGATACTGTTAAGTTTCTTCATAAGGGAAATTATAATTTAAAATTTTATTTGTTCAATTTCCCTTGAATTTGAAAACACTAAAAAATAATTGTTTTTGGATAAAAAGATAGAATATTGTGACATAATTGACTAATAAGTTATGACGTCATAGGAAACACTTGATAGTAAATTAATATTACCAATTTAATATAAACTTCTAATTGCATCGGGACTGTAGAATAACTATAAAAATAAAATTTTCTATTGCTAAAATTTTCTAATCAAGTAATTTTGCAACAAAAACAATTAAAACAACAAAGTAGATTTAAAGTCTTAAGACTACTATTTGAAAAATCATTTTTGATCTAGTTACAGTAGTGTATTAAAAATAATTAATTTCAACAAAATGAAATAAGAAAAATAACATGCCCGGTACGGAATATAACCCCTGTTTCTGATTTAATACAATGACAATTATTTCGAAAATAACAGGTCGTATTTAACATTTAAATACTTCTCAAGGTACCAAATATTCAATCAATTACTATTGAACTTTAAATTAGCCTTATTTCTCTTTATCATATTTTCACTATTTTACTTTTCTCGTATCTGTTTAAACATAAATTTAATGGAAAGAAAATGTGTGTTCTCATAATTTTTCATAGTGATTAGCCAACTGTAATTAAGTTACTCTAGCGAATGACTTTCAAGCTATTCATTTAGCTGGCAAGGTCAATGCACAAGGTAGCGAGTTGCAAATCTTATTACCTTATGCTTTACTTTGTTTATGTTTGTTGATGTCTGTGTTGATTGTTTTCAGATTTTATTAAACGACATTTAAACAGGTAGTTAATGAAAAGTTTGTTTCATGATTTTAGTTTACATGCATTCATCAAAGTTCGTTCTAAATTTATTTAAAAAAAGAGGTGCTAGGTTTAAAACATTTTGATTTAATTAAAGAAACAAAAATATTTTTAGAACTGTAATTGTAACATTTTGATTGGGTTAAATGTAATTTTGATTAAATTAAACAAACAAAAATATTTTAATAACCGTGGTTAAAAATTGTTATTCTTATTAAACAGAACTTTCTTTTGCAACTTATAATTATAGCAGCTGTTTTTAATATTCAAAAATATTTCTAAAATTATTCTTAAATGCTTTTTTTTGGCTCAATTTACTAAAGTTATACTATGTTCAATTTAAAAAAAACAGCGAAATGTATTAAAATGTCAGGATTTCTTTTTTCAGTTCAAATTGTTTTGTGAAAATTTGAAACTAATCTTCTGATACATGTTCCCACTTTTTTTGAACTTAGAACTAAAGCAATATTTCAATTGCAAATAATAAAAGTTGTTTTTGTAAGATAAATATATTAAAGAGTTAATTCAAATGTCATTTGCTTTACATTTGGGAAAAAATCATTTCATAAATATATTACCTTGTAAAAATATTTAAATTCAAAAAGTGGGCTTTTGCAAGACTATGAAAATAGAACCCATTAAAGTATTTTACCTCATTTTTTGATAGATTTCTTTGAAACAAGTCAACCTTTTTTATTAAGTTCGTATTAATGTAAAGAGGTTTAGATTTCTTTTCAGGTTGCATTACACCGTTTAACAAAAGAATTATTTGAAATGTGTATTTACAGAAAATGATGCTGCATTTTCCAAAATCTTCTAGTTCTATACAATCACAATTTTTACACATAAGTATTGATTTGGGGACAGAAATTAAATTTTACATCCCTACTTAAGAATATTTTTCTTTCTTTTTTTTTTTTTTTTGCTTTATCATGCATAAACTCAGTACCATGGTATAAAATGTTATAGTCTATTGTGAATTAAAAATAATATATTGTTATCTAAGTTTAGTAATTGTTGACTTACATTTATACTTAAAACCAATACTTTATAAGTTTTCATGCATAAACTTAGTACCATGGTATAAAATGTTATAGTCTATTGTGAATTTAAAATAATATATTGTTATCTAAGTTTATTAGCTGTTCATTTACATTTATACTAAAAACCAATACGTCATAAGTTTTCATGCATAAAAGTAATATATCCTGTTAGCATTTAACTGTTTGCATGGTTTTCTCATGTTAAAAAGTAAAAATACGTATTTTAAAGTTCCATTGTATCTCTCTAACATGATTGGGGAAGAGGAAAGATTGATCGAAGATTATAAAATTTAATTAAAACTGTTAGGCTGTTGTTTTATATTATAAAATGACGATGAATATGTTCAGGATACCACATTTTGCCCATTACCTTGAAATCCCTCTGCTAAACGAGTCGTCTTGCGTAAGTTGAAGATGACCTATAAATGGAGCAGTCAAAACTGAAAGATAAACTGCACAACTTATGGGGTGAGTACGCAATACGTGTTACGTTACAATTACGGAGTTTGGGCAGCAAAAAAAGTGAAGGACAGCCAAGGTCGTCAAATTCTTTATTCTCAATGGTTATTTTAAGAACGAGTCTGTTTTAACAGAAATAAAAGTTTTCTTAGGAAAAACCCATGCGTGAATCACACATTTTATAAAAAATGAAACTGAAAAACAGAATGGACATCTATTCAACTAATTTGGAATTAATGGAAAATTTTTTAATTATGTTTTTTAATTGATTTTTAGAAACACAAATTTCTTTACTAAATTTTTTTCTGAAGTACTTCTCTTTGCTGTTACAATAATGTTTAGAAGAAAAAAAAATAATTTCAGCAAAATGAAGCAAGAAAAATGACCTGACCGGTACTGAATGTAACCCATATTTTCAGATCGAGCTTATTTTTAAGCTCATATGTATAAGTGCTTAAACCGTTCTTAAGTTTAATAGAATATGTAAAAAGCTATATTTTTTTCTAAATCCTATAATTGAAAGAATAATATTTATTCTTTACCTGAAAGAAATACCATACTAAGAACTTATTTTAAGATATCAAAAATAAAAATACCAGTTATAAAAATTCAGCATTATTGTTTTAATAAAGTGACATGAATTTCTTTTAGACTACTTTTGTATCTAATTAACAAAAGGCCTCCTAAAATACACAGTGTGGGAAATAATTATACTCATTAACTACAATGCATTGGGAAACAGTATCGCTCTTTGTGCTCCGTTCGCGCCACAGTTACCACCGTTCAAAATTTAATTCATAGCGAAGTCATCACTCCAATCCTCCAATCCAGGAAAAAAGAAGTGAACTAAAATACTAACCTAACTTTGCATAAATCGCCAAAACAACAACCCTTCTTTTGCAGTAGTCATGAATCGTCAAATGATGGCAACCCTCCTCGTCGGCCTCGTCCTCTGCGCCTTCGTCGTAGAGGTCACGGAAGCTGGAGGTGGACTTCGATTTGCCCGACTTGCCAAACTTGCCCTCATTGCCCGGGCACTGAAAGGAAAGAAGATCTTCTTGCCCCTTCCCCTCCCTCTGCCCATCCCACTCTTCAAGGAAAACATCCACCACGAGCCAGTACCGTAAGTACCATTTTCAAATCAAGGTTTAAATTTCTTGGGCACCTTCAGAGGAATTTGATGGAATTAGCTCGTATCTAAAATAATTTTCAAGGTTTTGAATTTTCAATACAATTACGATTTCACTTGAATGTATATTTAAATTAAAATGAATATCATTATTTTCCAGTATCGAGTATCATAGTACTATGAAGAGTTTTTCTTTAAATAATTTAAAGTCGTGGATTTCATAAAACTGAATGTTAGTCAGAAACTGAACGTGGAAGGTTAGGACTTTTCATATTGGGCTGTCAAGATTTTTCTTTAATTACTTTGAAAGATTTTTTCACAATTGATTTAATGAACATTGCACACCATTTAACTTTACGTGGATACTGAATATATGGATATAATAAGCATTGCATTCGTTTGAAAATTATGAAATTTTAACAGCAATGGACTGTTAATGTAGAGTTTAAAGCTTCATTCGTTAAAAAATAATTAAAAGAAAAAATAATGCTAAAACTATGAGTTTTTTCCATTTAATTGACTTGTTAAATACTTATATCACGAGATTACATATATGCATCAAAAGAAAGTTTAAGATTAAAATAAAAGATAGTTAAAGCTCTCTAGAATGTAGCTGAATAATTAAAAAGTAGTGTGTGCCTTGTCTATTTAGGTTTAAAATTGTAGATTTTTGATGAGTTTATCCAGTCGTTTTTCATAACAATTTAAATGTTTTTATTTTTCAAATAAGCATAATTATCTCGATATTTTACTTGGTGTGTGTAAATTTATTTTCTGATCTTGAAATTTTTTGATTATCGAAGATTTAAATTTAAGTTATTTGAAAATTCATTGCCTCAAATCGACACTTGTTGAAATAGGAATTTGACTAACAATCGTCTAAAACTCCTGTTATGTTGCACTTTGCATAGCAATTTGCATTTAAGAAACTAAAACTTAAGAAAATTTCTAAAAATTGAGATAAAAGAACTCAATTTCCTATATACAGATACGCAAGTTGTTACTTTTATAGAAGAATTTAGAAATAAACAATTTTCATTATTTTGTATAACGTTCAACAAGAATTGATACGTTCTTCTCTTTTTTCATCGAAACTAGTTCAAACAATACATTTTTTTTCGTATTTCAACTCAGCTAATTCAATGAATTGATACATTCTTTTCGTTTTTAAATAAACGTAGTTCAAATAATTGATTCGTTCTTCTTCTTATCAACAAAGCTAGTTCAAAGAGTTGATACGTTCTTCTTTTTTTCAACAAAGCTAGTTCACAGAGTTGATACGTTCTTTTTTTCAACAAAGCTAGTTCAAAGAGTTGATACGTTCTTCTTTTTTTCAACAAAGCTAGTTCAAAGAATCGATACAAAATATGTATTCCATAAAATAAAAGTAGATTTACCAATTGTCTAATGAAATGCTTTTTGAAATTACAGAGTCCACCATCACACCAAGGCTGTGATCGGTTACGGTTTGGAACAGCCACACCACGGAGGCCACTACGGAGGAGGATACTAAAAACCACGCCAACCACCACCCAAGGTAGTCAAGTACAAGCTACTGCATGAAGGCCAAACTCATACAACAGTATATGCATGTATATAGTCATTCAACGATCGTTGTATCTAGATTCACATAGGCGCACCTCATCACTGCAGTGGGTCGTACCTCAATTTAGAGTCATCATTTCATCTGTATAAAGTCATCATTTGTTGGGAAAGACGTTGTTTCAATAAATTTACATTTTTTTACGAAAATATGTGTTCTTCATTTTTTGAAGCGGCATTGTCGTGGTTTTTTAAGCACATTAACAAAAAAATTTTCAGTGATTTAGGAATGAAAGAACAATTTGGTTCTAAGGTTTGATGCAGCTTGCCAAGATTGAGAACAGTTTAATTTTGTTTATTTCTAGTAACAATTTGAAAAATATTCAAAATGTTTGACTTTGCAAAATAACTTGTCGTTAATTTTTTACTTATTAACTTGCTTTAGTTTTGAAAACAACGTGTGATATAATGCGTCCTGCTCGCGAAAAGAACTATATATTTGTTACATACAACACATAACGGTTTTTAAAGAATAATGTCATTATTGGGGCAAAATGCATCTGAGCTTAGAAGGAAATTTGAAATATGGTGCTTATTTGAATAACAGTTTGGTTAGTTCATTAATGTATGCTACTTACCATTAATCATATTTTGATTGTGCTATTAGCTGTTCTTATTTCTAAAAATTTGCTTTTTTTTATGAGTGCATGCTTTTTATCCCCCCTCCCCTCAAAAATAATGATTGTGGTATTAGGGAATGCTTCAGGTCTGAAAACATTTGACTGAAGCTCTGGTATTTCCTGTATAGCTTAAATAACAGATTGCATACAGAAATATTAGCAATAGGTTATGTCTCCTACTTACTAATTATTATAAAGATCAATAATAATGATACATCAAATTATCTTGATTACTCTAAAAAGCAATTCATCGAACAAATATATCTTTTTTAGCTTTGTAAGTATTAGAAAAAAGTGTTTTCTGCTATTCAGAAAATACAGCTTAATCTATTACTGTATCTTTAAATTGAAAAACTAGCACATATACTGAAATGATCAGGTGAAAAGTAATAACTGCAAATTTTTTAGTTTGTTTTATTTATTTATTTAATTTATTTATTTATTTATTTATTTATTTATTTTTTTGCATTTTTGTCATCTATTGTAAGTTAGCTTGTACAAGCTTGCTTTGTTTATTTCCGCTGAAAAAAAGTGCGGAAAAAAAACTAACTTTAATAGTTCCCAATTGTCAGTATTGTATCCTAAACGCTTCCCCCCCCCCAAGTATCTCGAAATCTTATTTCTGCAGATACTGCCGTTTACCTACCCACGGCAATATATGTGCGCTACATTAATGCCTCGTGCTTAGCTTAGAGAAATAACGAGTTATAGCAGGGCGTGCCGTCTAGCTTAAGAAATCAATGAATGTTAAAAAATAAAAATAAATAACTAAAAAGAGAGGCATCTTGTTTATTTTAGAAAATAAAGTTTAATCTATCAATGAATCCAACGTAATTTTGAAAACCAGTATGCATATTACATAACTACATCTTGCTTAGCTTTTAAAATAACGAGTTGTATAGCAAGGCATGTTTCTTAGCCTAGCAGTATAATTTGCTACTATTACTCGTCGTAGTACATCCTACTCGATCATCCTCTCCCCCCCCCCCCCCAAAGAAAAAATGGAAAAATGGAAGAAAAACTTAAAAGATAAGAAACCGCAGATTTGAGTGCAGGATGTATGTTTTTAGAGACTTCGATAAGTAATAATCTCAAAATAATTCCGAAGAAAATAAGAGTAAAATACAATAATATAAAATTCAAAGATAGTTTTTTTGTTGGTCAATAAACAGTTTTTTAGTACAGTTTCAGCGTCATAAGCAACTAATACACTGTATTCTGAACTTCGGTGCATGTTATTGTGACATTTTCAAGTTAAATATTTGCTTTGGTTTAATTCATGTGTGCTTTTCTTTTAAGTATTTATAATTTATTTGTACAAGTTATTAATTTCATAAATATGAGTGTAATTTCACCGTAAGATAATATTAATTGCGCTTTTAAAAGTTTTTTTCTGTCTTATTTACTGACCTTTCTTCTTATTGTCATGGCGAGTTGAGACAGTAAAAACTGTTCTTGTGAACCTTTTTCCTATTCTACTGAATATGATTATTGCTTATTTTTCTTCTAACACTCCACTGCAAGTTTGACTGTAACACTTCGTTGATTTTAAGAGTTGTTTCAACAGAATGTCTGTTCTTTCATATGGTTTTCTTTTCTTCTAGTACTCACTTTAAGTTTGATCATGATATATATTTTAATTTTAAAATCTGTGCTTCAAAAATTTTTAATACGCTCTATTTTACTAGCGGTATATACTTATATTCACTGAAAGTTTAGTTTTGATTTTTAACAACTGTGACTAAAGTTTTGGCTCTGTTTCATTGCTTAATTCAAATAATCAGTGCAAATCTGATTTAACTTTTAACAATTGTGACTCTAAAGTTTTTGCTCATATCACTTGCTTAATTCAAATAGTTACTGCAAGTCTGAGTTTGACTTTCAACGGTTGTGACTCTAAAGTTTTTGCTCTGTTCTATTTCATTTGCTTAATTCAAATAATCAGTGTAAGTATTAATTCGACTTTTAACAATTGTGACTCTAAAGTTTTTACTCTATTCTATTTAATTGTTTAGTTCAAATAATCACTGCAGATTTGACACTAATGCATATCTTCTTGTTTAGTAATTTTTGTAAATAATTTTTATTATTATTATTATTACTCACTGCAAGTTGAATTTTAACAATTCCGCCCCAAAAATGATTATTCTGTCCTACTTTAATTGCTTTCTTTTAATTCTCACCACAAATTTAACAGCAGTGTGTATTTAGTTTTAAAGAATTGTGATTCTAACGCTTTTATTATTTCGTCACTTTTTTCTCAAACTCTTTAAATTTTTTTTACAGAAATACTAGTTGAATTTTAAGAATTGCCATATCAAAACTTTGTTTCGGTCTTTTTTGTTAATGACGCACAAAACTATGCAGTGTATGAGTATTTTTTGTGGCATCAATAGACCAATTAAGTACGAAACTCATGCATTCGTATATATTTTCAGTAAAATTGCAGTAACTAACTACAATGAAAATAGTACATGAGAAGGAATGAGTTACTAAATCGGTATTTTAATTATATGTAGACTAATTTGTTAATGGGTGTGGATTAGTTCAGTAAACTTCATTTCATATTGACATTTTCTCTATTGCTGTATTTAAAATTTTAATTGAGGCGTTATGGAAATTTATTGGTATAGCAGTTACTGCAAAAAAAAAAAAAAAAAAAAAAAAAAAAATCAAGCTTTAAAAAATATAGCTGGTAGTGAATTTTAATATATAGTAGAAAACCTCATTTGTCTGAATATAACGGAAATTTTCTCTAATTAGAGAGTAGACTGAGTTAAAGTTTTCTATTTCTATTAATCAACAGCTAAGCCTCCCGGCGTTGCTCGGTCATATCATGTGACACATATTCAACATTCAGGATTAATTAAACGAAGAAAAATATAGGGTAAAATTTTCCTCCAGAATAACAGTAACAGTTCCTAAACGTTTCCATCATAACGAGGACAATAGTTTCTAAATAAAGTCAGCATTAAAAATTTCTATCCGCATGAGATCGTTACTGGCTCTGCAAGGGCCCCCTCAATCGTTTTCTGGAGGAGGAAGGAGCTGAGGTCATCTGACGCATGTCCGAAATTCTCTTCTGAATACATAAGGAGCAATACAGTGACAATTTAAATTTTAATAAAGAAGAAGATCCCGAGATAACGTTAACAGACCTTACAAATCCTTATTAAGATTAAAAGCCAAATAAGGGCAAAAGTCCCCAAAAATTCATGTTATAATCTTGACATCAGCTCTGAAAAATCCTAAGTAAAGCGAGGTCAACAGTTCTTAAACATCCCATTAGAGTAAAGTTAAGAGCCGCCCTCCCCCCCCCCCCAAAAAAAATAATTACATTAGTTCCCCGCATTATTAGAGTCGGGACAATACTCCCTAAAAATTCTCACCAGAGTGAGGACAAGAATCTCTAAAAATTACCATCAGTACAGTTATCCTAATTCCCCCAACTCTCCATTAAAATACAAAATATTCCACAAAAATCCCCATTAAACCAAGCACACCAGTCTCTAAAACCCATGAGAGAAAACCTGTAATGCTTTTCAAATATTTCAAATGGTCCTTTTAAAATCTCCACCCGAACAAGGAAAACAATTCCTAAAATACCTGTATCAATTTGAAAAGACTGTTTTCTTAGAATTAGAATGATAATTACAATTTAAATTTTAAAAAATATAGTTTTACTTACCATTATATAAATTACTTTTGCAAATTCAATTTTAAAAGTAACTGATATCTAACAGTAAAAACCTAAGTTTTGTTTCAGTCAGCAAAGGAATTGAATTATAATAGTAATATTTTCGAGATACAATTAGGAAGTTCCGCCTAAATCTAAACGAGCCTACTTTCCCTTATACCAGCATTAACTTTCTAGCATATGATCAATATTTTCTCAATTAGCTGAGGTCGCAAATTTTGTCAAACATAGCTTTTTACCATTTAAAACTAATTTCATGCAACAAAACATGCACCTTTTATGCAAAAAAGAAACAAAACAACAACAACAAAGCATTTGATGATATAAAATCTGTAATATCTTATTCAGTTTCCCAAATAGTTTATTTTACTGCAAATTCTAAAAATAGATGAATTTTCTGCTAAAAAACACTTTAAATCAAGCTGTTTTTTTTTCTGAAATTTAAGTGTACAATTTTACGAGAGGACAACTGAAGAGGAGACAAAGACAAAAATAATATCCAATATAATTTTATAATCCCAACATAATTTCAAATTTAAATATGTAAAAAAATATATACAAATAAAGTAACAGTAGCAGTCTGCTAATATATTAGCGCTTTTCTATTTCAAAACCTTTTATTCATTCTAAATAAATGCTTCAGAATAAATATTTTTTTTAATCAAAAGTGAAATCGATCCCATCTTTAGGGTAAAAAAAATCATCACCTCGGATTTCTTTCTTTTATTTTGCGTTGCAAAAACTTAAAAGTAAATAATAAATAAAATATAACAATAATAAATAAATAAATAAAATAAACTTCAAAAATAAGACTTAAATATTTGATATTAAAAGAAAATACACCTCAATAAACTATTTTTATCAAAAATAAAATAGTCTGCTGCTTTTTCTTTCATGTAAATAATAACGAACTCAGAATTTTCATTTATTTTCCGTCGCTAAAAATAAAAGTAACTCTCCCGTAGGCATAAATGTTGGAAAAACGTTTTTCATTTAGAACATTTTTTTCTAAACATGTTCATCGTCAAGAGCTTTCTCCAACAAAGTTAGTTGCAAGCAAATCCACCTTTAAGTTCCGGATCTATATTTGCATTTTCTTCAGGGACGTTCTTATTATATTTATTTCAATTGTTCACTTTGAAAGTTCGTTTATGACCATGTTCTTTGTCAAGAGCCTTTTCGATGGAAGCTTGTTTCAAGCACAAATAAATTAAATAATAATTGAAATAATTTGAACTGCTCATTTTGAACGTCTGTTTTTGAACATGTTATTCGCCAAGAGCTTTTTCCAACAAAGTTTGTTTCAAGCAAACCCATTTTTAAGTTCGGGATCTACACCTGTCTTAAATTTTCCGCAGGTGATAATGTTAGAGGTTTTTTTTTTTTTAAATTGTACGAAAAATTGTTCAAGTGAAAAAAATACTATGAAAATGAGGTCATTGGCGAGATTTTATGAACAAAAGAAGAAGAAAAAAGAAAACAAAAAGAAAAAAAATGTCCAAATTTGACATTTGGCAGGCGAACCGACTTATTTTACTATATAGTATTCTGTTTATATTTAAAGTAACAAAATTTTCAAATTTGTGAAGTCACACATTTTTATATTTAATGTCTCGATAAAATTGTCGCATCAATAACAGCAAGAAAGTTTTTGAACATTGTTAAAAGTTGTATCATTATTATTGTTTTGAACATATTAAAAATTTTATACAACAATGTTAAAAAATAAATGTACAAAAATTCAAAACATGGCAGACGCCTTTCAGAGTTAGCATAGAAAAAGGAACAACTGGCTTTTACAATGCCAAAATATGGTAACTTTTGGAGAGCATGCATTTGAACAGCAAGTTTCGCTTTTTTTAAGCACTTTTATTATACTTGGCCTGATTTTCACGAAAAAATCTGAGGCCTGCTTTTGCTTCTATTTCAGCAACTAGACCACTTAGAGATTTCGGGATTTCGCTAAATGATTTGCTTAATCTTAAGGTACAACTTAGCGCTAAAAAATTCAATTCTAAAATAAAACTATTATTTTGGTTGGGATAGAAAACAGCAAATTTCATGTAATTTCTCTATTAAATGTTAAAAGGTAAAACTCATTGTTACAAATTTTGTTGCCTTACAACAGCAATATTAATCGTAATCATAATAAAAATTTTGAATCAAGGCTTCTCTGGAGCAAGCATGAAATTTATCCACTATCATTGCTTCTTAGGATTTTTATCCTTATCTATGCCAATAATCGAAAACGGGACTAAGTAAAGACACATATTAGGATCTTTATCACGAGTAACTTGTATGTTGTGAAACATGAATTAGTTTCGCAAACCTGTAATATTTAAATGGTTCTAATCAAATTAGCACACAAAGAAATCCTAGAGGGGAACAAGGATTAATTTTTAGTGCCAAATGCTTAAAGTTTCAGACACGTATAGAGTTTTTTTCCTTTTAGTATGAAGTATTTATGTGAAAAAAAGAGATGACATTTCATAATATTTCTAAAATACATTTACACTAAAAAGAATTTAAAAAAAAAAGAAAAAAAAAACGGAATTGAAAAAAAAAAACAAAACAAAATAATAAGCACTTTTCATAATGCACTCAAAAGGACAAATTAACTTTTCTGGGTCAGAAAGGACAATATTTAAGTATTCCTGTAGTTTTAAATTAATGAGGAAAAATGCGCTTAAGTCATTTCAAACCAAACTTTCTCAGAAAAATATACATGTTTCAAATTTATGGCAGAAAGTTACATAATGATAAGAAATTTTCTACCTGACCTGAGCCGCACTTTCCCTCGTTTGTGGAGTCATTTTCTAGGAATAATTGAAAACTGCAGGAATAATTGAAAACTGCAATATTGTCCTTTCTGACCCAGAAAAGTTATTTTGTCCTATTGAGTGCATTATGAAAAGTGCTTATTATTTTTTTTAAAAAAATTCTGTTATTTAATGCGTACTTCTACCCTTCTACCTATTTAAAGTTTCCAGCCAAATTTGAGCGATGCCTTTTCCTGGCACTATTTGAATCTTTAAGATAAATTTCTTCATATTTTCCTGAATTAGGTCTGCAGGGTCAATCCCTACTTAAGTTTCTAGTATCTACAAAATCGCCAAATTATTCCCTGGTTTTGTTCAAACGCATATCCCAGTATCAAATGTCAAGATTCGATTCTCGATACCGCAAGCATAGATGGCTTCTTCCATTAAAAAAAATTAAAAACGGACTTTCTCTCAAATTGCCGTGGGAAGGTAAAGCGCAGTATCTGCAGAAAAGAGTTTTTGAGGTATTTGAAAGGAACTTGTTTCGGATTCCATACCAACAATGAGAAAATGTTGGAATTTAATTTTTCTTTCGTGCTTTATTTTTAGCGGGAACCAAATAATCAAGCTTGTGCAATTTAGCTGAAGAACAAATATGACAAAAATAAACAACGTTGAAAGATGAAAAATTTGCAGATACAGCGCTTTACCTTCCCACTGGAACAGACTTCAGTACATTTTTCGCCACCAATTCCAGCAATTTAAATTTTTGTTGTCTCCCCTCATATAATATTTGCATTTCGAAGAGCATTTATTTTTTGATGGAAAGTGTTCTTATCACAGGAGGGCCAGCTGAACCTTTGACCCTCTCATAAATCCGCCCTTGAAAACACACACAATGTTTCACCTTTGGTATAAAATGATAATGTTTTCTGGAAAACAAAATTTATCTGAATTTTTTTAGCATACAAACATAAAGGTTATGCTTGTTCCGATTTAAAAAATCGACGTAATATTATAGTGTTTCTATCTAATCCAAATGAATTTGAAAAGTGTCATGTGAAGACAATTTCAGTGTTTAAAATCTACTTTCTAATCTGTCACGGGACAAATTTAGAAATTAACCTTAACCTGAGGGTTTTATAATACTCGGTGATATTGAATTTTTTAAACAATTAATAACTTCAAACATGTTTTCGAAAGTTAAAAGTACAAGAACATAACATTTTAATTTACACTTTTACTAATTAAAATGAAGCCAAAGACAAATCTGGTAATATTGCCACATAAAATAAGCATACAAAAAAAAAAAAAAAAAAAAAAAGAGAGAGAGAGAGAGAATGTTTTTAATGTGAAGGATAATTTAAATTGTTTCATATAATTTATATATATTTGACTTCAAATTTGTCTGGTTTAAGGGGTCGTATCACCCTTATAACATGTTTTTTTAATGCAAATTAATCAAAGAATTTTTTGAAAACTTTGTAAGCACACTTATTCATAGCAACTAACAATTCATTTTCAAAAATTATTCATGTTAATTACTTATTTTTCAGAAAAAAAAATACTTTTAAAATTAAAATTTAAAAAAAAAAACAAAAACAATTTCCTTAAAAAAAAAAGTCCTGTCAATTTTTTATTTTCGCTCATATTTTCAGGGTGTTTTTCACTAAATGAACACAATATTAACCTCTACGAATCTCTGCATTTATTTACTTATATATTTTATGAAAAATATTCTGCTGTCAACTAAAAATTTTTTTTACATATTTTGTTTAACATTTTCTAGAAATTTTAGTCATTCATGAAATAAAGTCATTTTTCCACTCCTACTGACTGCAAAAAGTGAATTTTGAAACTATATATCATCAATGTAAAAAAAGAATTAGAATTCAAAAACAATGTAAATACACATGAAATTTTAATATTCAATTCTGCGGTATTTTCGTTTATTCACGCAATGTTTTCTGTCATGTAAAAGTTTGCATTCTTATTATACAAGGAAAAAAAAGCAAGTACATAAGATACAAAATGTGTTTGGTGCTCAACTACACTTGTAGAATGCTGGAGTTTCAGAGATAATTTTCTTAAATGGGATCCAAGATCAAGGATCCTTATTTGCATCATAAACCATTAATCATATTTGTTTCACCGACGTAGATCCCCTGTCACTTTGAGAACCATTTGACTGCTTGAATAAAACAGGAATGGCAAACCAAAACTTCAAAGCTGATAAGCTTAGAATAAGTTTCTATTTTATACTATCTTAATTAATTGAATTCAACATTATTAATTAATTCCTTATAAAAAAATATTTTGTCCAAATCCTGGTTTAGTGGTTTTATCACACACTGGTGGGTAAAATTATAGACTCAAAAACTTTAGAATAAAAGTTTTAAAAAGTTTTAATCATAATTTTACTCAAAAAAAGTTTTTTTATATTAAAATAAAGGTGAATGATTTGAAATATAGTCTTAAATTCAGGATAAACTCCATCAGTTAAATCAAGAAATTAACAGAATTAAAAAACAGGGCAACTTTAATATTTTAAAATTACGCGAAACTTGGAAAAATGTATAAACTCAAAGGTAAAAAATTCTTGGTTACAGTAAAGTTTTGACCGAATAAGTTAGTTCACTGTCAAAACATGAACTAATGTCGCCGAGATTTTTTGTTGCTTATTTTTGAAAATTAATGACAAACATTAAATTGATGGCAAAAATAAAGCAGCTAAAGATCTCAAGTGGCAACATTAGTTTATGTTTTGGCTTTGACGTAACTTAATCGGACAAAACTTTAACCGTGATCCATGATTTTTTAATTTTGAATTTCTATTTTTGTCCAGGTTTTACGTAATGTTAAAATATTTAAGTTGTCAATTTTTTAAACTACGTTAGTTTTTTAATTTTACTAATCGATTATACTGAATTCAGAACTATTTTTTTTATATTTATTCTTCTTTGTTTTAACGAAAAAAATGTTGAACTGAGTTAAGTTTGGTTAAAACAAAACGCACAACTTTTGAGTCCGTAATTTTCTCTAGTGTAACATCAACTTATTATATATATATATATATATATATATATATATATATATATATATATATATATATATATATATATATATATATATATAAAATTTTTGCCTTTGTTCGGCTTTAAGAGCTCGATGTAGAACGGTTTTTGTTCGAAAGACCCTTGCCAGAACACTGCTTGATAGTATTTGATGCAATTATAAGTTTTTACAAATAAAAAACTAAGCGATGGATTCCAACAAACTTGGTTGTAAAGAGCTCTTGATGTAGAAAATATGCAAGAAAGGATTTTAAAAGGCATTTTTTGAAAAAGGAAAAAAGTTTGACTTTAGCATCTACGTGGTAAATTCAAGCCTGACGTGAACACTAAGATTGGTGTTAGTCATTCCGATATAATTGTAAATAATTAAAGGTTTTTAAAAAATATATCTGTAAAAAAAAAATAATAATAAATAAACAATAATAATAATCAAGATTGGTACTTTTTATTTATTACGAATCAATTTTTATTAGAAACTACTTACAACAATGGATTCAGAGTCAGGGTCGGAGACTTGGAGTCAGAGCCGGACTTTTTTGGGGTAAAGAAGTTGGAGTCAGAGTCGAGAGTCGTATGCTTCAAAATTCCAAGAGTCGGGAGTCGGGAGTAGAAACCTTTAAAAGTTTAAGAGGCGGAATCAGAGGCTGTCAATTATTCCTAAAATTACGAATTTCAAGCATTTTTTGATCGGTTACAATTGAAGTACAGAAAAATAAATAAAGAAATTTTAAAAATGAATTTCCTTACTAATTCTTTCAATTATTAAATGTTGCTTCTTTCAAAAATGAATTATCCCTCTTTTATTTTCCTCGGTTTAAAATTTACCATACTTGCAAATAAGAACAACAACAACAATAATAATAATAATGATAATAATCAGAAGAAAAAAAGCAAGAGCAACAAAAACTAAATTAACAAAAATTAAAGAGAAATTTGTGCTCTTGCGAATGAAAGTTCTTGTTTTGCTAAATTCTTAAAAATAATCATGCTTTTAATTTCTTGAAGTTTTATTTTAGGGCATAAACAAAAACAAAACCACTCAATTATGTGGAAATTTTCTGGAAAAAGATTTTATAGGATTAAAAAAAAAAAAAAAATGTAGCTTAAATAACTTCCTTGTTTCAACACTCCGGCATCTTGTAGCGAAACCTAAGATTACCTGAATCCAAGAAAAGCGGAAAGCTAAAAACTTGAAAGCTACTCAGATTCATTACTTGTCACCGTAATGTCTTAATTAACTTAGTTCGACAATTTCGATTAAGGGCTTTTAAAAAGCAAATTCAACCACTCTCCTGCTTCAGTGCTTTAATCATTGCATCTTTCCTATTTTAGAAAGTAACTTCGGCTATAATAACTCGATTTAGATTTCAGTTTCTTTTTAAGAAACAATTTACGTAATTCTTGACGGATGGTTTGAACGCGTTTCTCTGCGCTTTAAGAGATTTTTTTTTAAATTAAAATTATTTGAATTTGAATCTAAACAAGAAGTTCCGTCCAGAACCAAGCGAGCCAACTTTCCCGCATACCATCATCGACTACCTAACATCTCTCTCAATTAGCCAGCCAAGACTGCAAATTATTTCGAACGTACTTTTTACACATTTTAAGCTGATTTCCATTAAAAGAAAATGCCTTAAATAAATGAAAAGTAAAAATAAAATCAACATCAAAATAAATATACATTTTATCAGAAAAAAAATCTTTCGCTGCTTTTTTTTCTTTAATTAAAAATTAAGCGCCTCGGCTTTTATTTTTCCCCCGTTGCCAAAAATTAATGTATATATACTTTTGAAAATAAACAAACAAACAAATAAATAAGTTTCACAAAGAAAGAAATTGTTTGCACAGCTCTTTCTTTTTGTTAAAAATAAATACCTCCGAATTTCCTTTTATTTACCACTGCCAAAATTAAAATAACTGAAATTTTAGAATGAAAGTAAAAGCAAATCATCTCAACAATCGTTATTTCAGATTAAAAACCAAGGCTGCGGAGTCAGAGTCTCAGTCGTGGAGTCGAACTGATTTTGGGGTACAGGAGTCAGAATCGAAGGCCCTAAAATTCAATTAACCAATTTGAAACGATAGACATCTATCTCCCAATCACTTACTTTAGGTAGAGTGCCTGGAAAGGTTTCTAGGCACCTTTCCAGGCACTATAGAGTAAGCTCACTTTAAATACAGTAAGAATCGTTTATACGTTTTCCAAAGGACTAATGTCAAACTACGTATAAATGAAAAAAGAGGTGTTATCGAAATATTACCAAATTACTTGAAGATATTGATTCAAGTTTATACAACTATCAGTTTCAATGCCCCAAAGGTTTTTTACGTCATAATTACAATTTTCTCTGCAATACTTTTATGCTAAAAGCAGTTGAATATTTAAGTAAAGCACTCCTTCTAAGCAAAAAAAAAAAAAAAAATCCATATTAATGCAATTAAATCATTTTTATTCAGTGTATGTACATGGTAGGAGTTTCACGCACATAAGAGAGAGAGAGAGAGAGAGAGAGAGAGAGAGAGAAATTAGTCGTCTGACGTGCCGAATGGATTTTCGCATTGACAAAAGCATTATGAGTTTAAAGGAGTTCATAAAATCTTTCTTCCCTAATGTTTTGACAAACAGAATAAGTTTCTCCCGCTTGATTTGACCTTCCACGATTGAGAATCCTCCCTCAGTAGAACCCAAGTTAAAGACTAAGAAGCAGAAAATTTTTGAAATTTAGGGAGGCGAAAACAACGTATAACCTATATCTTGCGACTTATAAATGAAGCATTTTTGCTTTCAAATGAATAGGAAGGAATTGGGACTTTATGAAAACGACGTATAATAGTAAAAGACTTAAGGTATTTTAAGTTAAGGCTTTAAGGTATGATCGAGAGTCGTATAAAAAGTTGCTTTACTGTACTTTTTTAAAAAATAAGAAAAATTAACACAGAAAATTTATTACTCACACCGTCTCACATTTGTCGCTACAATTGAATACTTTTGTATTAAATATTTTGACCCTGATGATTTTTTGATTTCATTTAAACATTTTTCAGAGATTTCAGGACACTTTGATATCAATCAAGAACGTTTACTCACCAAACATTGCCCCTTTTCCTCCTTAAACCGGTACTAGGGAATGCAATACCGGTATTCGGTATTGTTTTAACGTGATACCGAAATATCGGTATCTGAAATTTCCCGAAACATATTCAAAAACAGAAAACTTCGTTGCCATATTTTATTATTTTGTACAAGAAGTGAATTATTTACTCATTGTGAACAAACATAAAATGAAGGAAAAAATATTATAATAAAAAATCAATGATAGCAAGAAACATAACGCTTCTATTTTATAGTCACGAAGCCTAGAACTCATTTAAGTAAAAAAAAAAAAAGTACTGCAGTTGAAAATATTCTTTCTGAATTCACTCAGGCCGATGTACTGTTAATAATGCACGATACACCTCCTAGTTGCCTCTAAAAGTAATCTTCATCTCCAAATAATTCATTCTTCAACTTGTTGTGGTTTTGAAAAAAAAAAAAAAATCATTTCTATGAGTGTGAGCTTCTTTTGTAGGTCGTTCTTTGTGGGTAGTTTTTCTTTCTTTTTTATAGCTGAACAGCTTATATTACATATAAGTAACTGTTCTTCGAGCGACAATTCGTTTCCAGTATTAACATCATTTTCAACGATTTCCTTTTCAAAATAGGTTTATGTTTACTTTTTATTAACTTTTTGTTTTGAAATTTAAGATGAATTTAACCCTGCTAATTTCTTTTTTTTCGTTTTCTTTTCAAAACTCTTTGCAATTATGTAAATTTCTGAAAATATGTTTCAACTGATAATGTATTATTGCAAATGTTCAAGGTATTATAAATATTATCTAACTTGGTATTGAGCTAAATAGCGAGACAGATGAGCACGCTAATATCGATCACAACTAATTACTGTTTGTTATACTAACAAGAAAAATTTTCCTCAAAATTCAGTGCACTTGGGACAAATAATTTTAAAAAAAATGTGAAAAAGAATTGCTGCAATTGATGGTTGAAATAAATTGTTTATAGCAAAAGCACATTCGTAATTACACTTAAAATTAGTTTTCACTAGAGCGCAAGTCAAGGAAATGGAGAAAATAAAAACGTGGTTCACATAGACTCACGAAAGTAGGATTCATCTCTCCATCTAATGATGAAAATATAATTTTGCAACCTTTCCGCTATTTTTATTCATTGATATTCTATAAATTCAAGCTTTTGAAGCCAAATTTTTACATCAGTGGATTGATTTTAGAACGGTCTCATTGAAAGAGAAATTTATATTTAAAATGACGGTAGATATCTAATGCGTTCAATTTGAAACTCTTTAATTAAAAAGTATTTATTATTTTTAGCTAATACCGAAAATACCGGTATTCTACCCCATCTAATACCGGTATTACGAAATTGCAAGATAGCTCAAAATACCGGTATACGGTATACCGGTATTGCAATGACTAATCTGTACCCAATAATTTTCAGATATCCTGGGTTCGCATTTTTTTGCCCCATTTTGCATGGACTCTACTAGTAATCGCATAAAACTATTGTCTAGTTAATGAATCGTGAGCTTATTAAAATAAAATTGGACTTTTTGATATGTAAAAGTTCCCCTTGAATGCAAAATAAAAAAGTGAGTAGATAAAAAAATTCATTAAAAAATGTAAAAATATTGAAATAAATCGCAGCAAAAATTCCTCTTAACATGTTGACTGCCAACAACGAGATAACTCGTAGAACAATCTACGAGTTATCTCGTACTTTTTACTTGCCATTTTTGTGCAGCTACGATTAAACACAGAACATGTCAGTGCTAATCAGGATTGCCAGATTTAAGAACAGTAAATACGGGACAGACTTCTACAAGTGAAAGGTTGGGGGGAGATATTTTTGCGGTGGAGGGCAATTACTGGTTATGATGTATTTGTAAGAGGTGATAAGCAATCATGTTTCAATCGCTTTCGAAAAATTCCTCTCAGGTTGAGTACATTTTTGGAGGAACTTGAACTCAAAGAATAAAGCAAGCAATAGAACGAAGTATAGTATACAGATCGACGTTGATAGGAACAGGTGTTAATTAGTTTTAGTCACATTTTTTGTGTTAATTTATTTTTTTACCCTAAAAAAGCTGTCTCGTATTGCAAAATATTGTTATTAGCGAGAATATGGGACCTAAGCCATCCCGTATGGAAGTTCCGGGACGTCTGGCAACCCTGGTGCTAATATCGAGACATGGCTTCTGGGAAAAGAACAAAAAATCAATGCTTGCTTGCACGAACAGAAAATTTATCTAAAAATGAGCAAAAAATACACCTATAAAAATTAATTCAAATTCAAGAAATAAAATACCCGTTTGTGAAACTTCTTTATACAAACTTCCCCACAAAGGGTTGGCATCTCTCTACGGGCTGGACAGAAATAACATGTTTCTCGGCGTTTTTTTTTGTTTTTTTTGCTTGCGTACATACACGACATGGCTTTGTTGGACATTATTATTTTTTTTTTTTGGTTGGAGATTTCATTTTTTTCTGCTTTGTGATGATAACTGTGCACTAGAATGAGAGTTTTTAATAATATAGTGTGATTTAATCAAATTATCATTTTAAGCCATATTTCTGAAAATTACCGTTCCAGTCAACTTGTTAATATAAAGTTTCAAAAATGTATTGTTTAAATAATGTTTCAAAAAAATCAATCGCTTACAAAGGTAACAAGCTGAAACATTTTTTTTTCTTCAAAGTCTTCAGCATTTCAAAAAAAAAAAAGACTTCTTACCATTAGATTCTACGTGGTATTTTAGAGTTTAGGGTAAGAAACAATTAAACAGGCATCACAATTTTTGCTTAACTTTAAAAATTTAGATTTTTCCAATAGTGGAGCACGTAAAAATCTAACGGTATGCTCTTTACGTTATGTAAAAAACGTACAAACACAGCAAAACACAAAAATCTTGGTTTTACTTGCCTATTTCAAAATTGTAGCATCTGTCTTCCATATTTCTTTTTTATGAGGGAAGCATAGAGCGCACATAAATCAGGACAATGTTTGAGAAAATTAAATTAAAAAGTATTGTACTTTGAATAGTCACAACCGAAATAAAAGTCGTACTGAGATCGTCTGGTATGTACCTCTAAATATTTGTAATTTGGGATGGTTTCATTCTGACTTATTTTTCTCTGCTACACTGAAATCATTTTTTAGAAAGACTATTTTCCTGCAACTCTGGAAATAAACCTAGCAATTATCTTCTTCGCGAGAAATGAGTTTAAAATCTTCATCGTAAGCATGATATTAGCTCAAAAATATTATTTTAATGTGAAATGATACTGAATGTTTCCAAGCACTGGTGTTCTTAAGACACATTCTGAAAAAGAGCCCGGAATTTTATTCTACGATCTCTGTTTTGGTTGATGGAAATCCTACGTTTTATCGTTATACAATGTTACCTTACATTTCTTAAAATGTAATTAAGGTAACATAATAATAGTCAATAACTTAGGCGTTTTCATATATTTAAGATCATCAACTTGTTAATTCATATCAAGGTCCCAACAATCTTTATCTTTACTAATAATACAGCTGAAAGTCTGTCTGTCAGGATCTCTGTAACGCGCATAACGCCTAGACCGTTAGGCCGATTTTCATGAAATTTGGCACAAAGTTAGATTGTAGCAAGGGGGTGTGCACCTCGAAGCGATTTTTCGAAAATTCGATGTGGTTCGTTTTCTACTCCAATTTTAAGAACAAAACTATCATAAGATGAAAGAGTAAATTACGAAATTATCATAACGTGGAACCGTAACATGGGCACAAGCCAATTGACGAGAAAATTCACCATACATTATTTGTAAATATACAGGCGAACCAAAAGACCTTTTAATTTTCTATTACGGGCAAAGCCGTGTGGGTACCACTAGTTAACTTCATAAAATAAGAGAAAATTAAAATTAGAATTGCTAACCTATTTCTAGTTAAATAGAAGCTCAAAAATAACAGAACAAAACGAAACAACATCAATTTGGGAGGAATAGGGTGTGTCCTATTTCTTCATATTTGATGTTGTACGTTGTAGCATTCCTCTATCTGCAGAATAGTTTTGAAAAAAAACTTAAAGCATGCTAAATAAAGGCTTGATTTGACGGTTAATTTACAAGAGCTCTATCTTTAAGTTTATTATACACTAGTGGTACCCGCACGGCTTTGCCCGTAATAGAAAAATTAAAAGGTCTTTTGGTTCGCCTGTACATTTACAAATAATGTATGATGAATTTTCTTCGCCAATTGTCTTGTACCCATACCCATGTTACGGTTCCACGTTATAATAATTTCGTATCTCGCCAATTGGCTTGTGCCCATGTTACGGTTCCACGTTATGATAATTTCGTAATTTACTCGTCCATCTTATGATAATTTCTTCTTAAAATTGGAATAGAAAAAGAACCGCATCGAATTTTCGAAAAATCGCTTCGAGGTGCACACCCCCATGCTACAAACTAACTTTCTGCCGAATTTCATGAAAATCGGTCGAACAGTCTATGCGCAATGCGCGTCACAGAGGTCCTGACAGACAGAGATCCGGACAGAGAGACTTTCAGCTTTATTATTAGTAAAGATTTATGATACTTCTATTTCACAAATGATGTAACTGAAAAAAACTTATATAATTTTGTACTTAATAAAGGCCCACAAATACGTTTCTCTGTTTTCACTGCTAACTATACTGCAGTTAGCGTAATGTGTTTTAATGTGTGCATGTTCGTTGTGGCATTGCGCCTAGAGAAAATATTGTTGTAGAAAACTTTTCACGTGTAATATGTACAAAAATTTATTTTTAAAATCATTTCTTCAAAGTAAATGTTTAACTAATTTTTGAAATTATTCCTTTAATAAAAAAATGTGCTGACGTAAGAAATTTAAACCGTTTTATCTTAAAATACCAAATACACTAGAAATTAATCTTTTTAAAAAATAAAGAAAACTATAAACGTTTCGGAAAAGGATTTTAGTTTTTATTGAAAAAGAAAGTATTTATGGAAATTAAATTTAAAAAAATATATGCTAATTTAACATTGACGAGGGTAATGGATTGACTGAGTTTAAATTTTGATTCAACTTCAAATTTTGGATATTTAATCCCCTTGATGTTTGACAGGAGAAAACACAGATTTGAAAAAGATGCTAAGAATTATTGAACTGTTATTATTTTTCTTACTCACACGGCCGTTGTGGGACGTTAAATGTCATTACAAGAAAAATTCAGCGTAAATTCCGGAAAGATAGAAAACACAATTCGTAGAGCTTGACAACTTTGCAACTTAAAATGATTTTACTTTCAGAGAACTTAAAATTTTACGAACTTAGAGAACTTTGGAATTTCAATTGATTCCAATCCCGTCCCTTTCTTCTATATTATTACGAGTCTGTTGACATTCGTTTATCTTTTGTTTGTTTAGTTGATTTTTCAAATTGTTAGAGGATATTTAACTAAATTCATGTTTTGAAAATTCAGCAAAAACAGCATTTTTTGAACCGAGTTACTTAAAAAAAATAAAGAAACAAAAGCAAAAATAGCTTTCTTTTTATAGTAAGAAACTACGCATAAGTTATTAGTTAGTATAACGCAATACTGTGTATGAATTACATGATTTTGCTTGCATAAATAAATCACTCATTACGAGGTAAAACAGCTTATCTCCCATCGTCATTTCGAACATAGTTTCAGTTCCTTTAGAGCGTGACAGAACTTCTAATATCTTCGAAAATGGAACGAATTTTCTTGAATCGTCAAATTACTGCATTGCCAGAAGAGTTTTTGGGTTCGAAAATGGTTCTTGCGTCTGGTATGTCATCTGCATTCGAAACTCTTAGGGATACTTTTTGTTTTCACTTTTTTTGCTTCATGCAAATATGCGATCGTTCGTTTCCAACTAATTAGCATTCTTCTCATTTTCAAGTTGCGAAAAAAGAAGAGAAAAAAAAAAGCATGCATTGTCAATGTTTTCAAAACAAAGGTTTTGGTCAAAATCAAAAGTGGTATAATTATGTCAATTATATTTTCAGCGGGAATGTAAACAAGAAGGAAATACAAATAAGTTTACTTGCATCTTATTCCTTAATTACGCTTGGTTTTCGTTCCAAGAACTGTTTTGACGCTACTTGATATTTTCCTTCACAGTGTCTTTAAAGTTTTGAAAAACCTTGTTGTTGTTTTCTTGGTTTTTGTTGTTTTTATTTACCCATTTTTGTTCCTTCAATTAACTGTAAAGCAACAAGAATTAGATTTGTTCCCTGCTTACGTTTCGACTTAAAATCTTTAGCAATGAATATGAAGTGATTGTTTTGTGTTTGCGCGCGCGCACGCGCGTGTGTGTGTGTGTGTGTGTGTGTGTGTGTGTGTGTGTGTTTGTGTGCTTGAACACAAACAGTCAAGAAACGTTTGGTACTTGGGCCATTTCACAATATTTCGGACAACATAACATGACACTTATTTTACCATACATAACTATTTAATTTACGGTTTGATTTGCAAATTATTTTGAGTTTGTATGTTGGTAGGACAAACTTAAAATAAAATAATGTGCTAATCAAACAGTAAATTAAAATGTTATGGCAAAAAAATGATGTTTTGGACATACCGTAAAATGACTCACTTGCTTTCGCCTGGTTGAGTCTGATATTGGCTATATTACCATTCGCACACTAGATGGTACTGTTTTCGATTCAGAAAGGAACACAAATGTTCAATTAATCCGAGTCTGCTGCCCAATCCGATGAAGATTAAGATGAAGATTCATTTATGACTTTATGTTTATAAAGTCCCCTTAGATTCAATGTCCACTTTGTATTCATTAGCGCGGTGTAGTAACCTGAGGAATCCTGGATTTACCACGGCCTACAAGACCGAAAAATAATTTATATTTATTATATTATATTCATTTTTAAAATGATGTAAATGTATAAGTAATGGACCACTTAAGGAAACTGAGTCAGTTACGGTAAAAAAATGATCAAGAATTATAAGATTATTTACCTATTATTGTTCTAACCTTCATTCATCATTATTAATTCACAAAATTCTCAAAAGTATACCTTAATTTAAATATACATAAACGAATTTTAAATCTTTTCTGCCACAGTAATGGGAATACCAAATTTCAAACGTATCAGGAGTAAGCACTTTTGGGCGATTCTCGAAAAAAATGTCCCGTGCGTAACACTAAGTTTTTTAATTTTTTCCAGCTAACCAAAAACTTCAAAAAATAATGCTGTTGGGGAATAATACATGCTTTAATATACTATCAAAGCATAACAGTTAATCCAATGTCTAATTAATAGATACTTGAATAAAATAAAAAACTTAGCGTTACGCACGGGACATTTTTTCGAGAATTGCCCTTTTAAATTCCTTAAATGCATTTATGTTTATTGAAAACAAGCAGCTTTTTCCAATGCAAGGGAATGTGAGGCAAAGTGAAACAGTTAAGAAACAATACATGAAGAAAGAACATTGTATTATCTACTAATAATAAAGCTGAAAGTCTCTCTGTCTGGATCTATATCTAGATTTCTGTGAAGCGCATAGCGTCTAGATCGTTCTGCCGATTTTCATGAAATTTGGCACAGAATTAGTTTGTAGCATGGGGGTGCGCACCTTGAAGTAATTTTTCGAAAAATTGACTTTGTTATTTTTTTATTCCAATTTTAAGAACATTTTCTTGAGAAAAATTATCAAAAGATGGACGAGTAAATTACCAAGTTATCATAACGTGGAACCGTAACATGGGCAAGTCAATGGGGAGAAATTCATCATACATTATTTGTAAATATGCAGACGAATCAAAAGATTTTTTAATTATCTACTACACGTTGAAACACGTCAACTTTAGTTTGTTCAGTTTTTTCAAATTTTCAATCATTATTTGAATTTTTGTAATTAAAATTTTAAATAAAAGAATATATTGTGACCTATAATATACCAGTTATCTCATACTAGCGACCCGTCCCGACCCTGTTCGGGTTAATAATAATAATAATAAAAAAACTATATTAAATAATTATGACGCAGGTACTTTTTAGTTTAAAATTTAATAATAAGCAACATTTTTTTTTATTTCGTTTTTATGAAATTTGAAACGAATTCATTTACCTCATTTCCTGATCAAGAGAGACCAAAATTACAACCTTTAGAAGCACGGATTTATGTCGTCTATCCTCACTACTTAAATTCAAAAACTAATTTGCTCGAAGCGAATCTCAGTTTTAAACTACAGGCAAAGCCGTGCGGGTGCACTAATTTATAACCACAAAAACCTACCCCTGTACCTATTTAATAATAAGCAACATTGTTTTTATTTCGTTTTTATGAAATTTGAAACGAATTCATTTACCTCATTTCCTGATCAAGAGAGACCAAAATTACAACCTTTAGAAGCACGGATTTATGTCGTCTATCCGCACTACTTAAATTCAAAAACTAACTTGCTCGAAGCGAATCTCAGTTTTAAGCTACAGGCAAAGCCGTACGGGTGCACTAATTTATAATAAAACTTTCATGAAACAGCATTTTATATAGTTGGCAGTAAATTTGAACCTACCAAAAAAGGGGGGGGGGAATTCTTCATCTTCTTCTTCTTTTTTTTTTTTTTTTTTTTTTTTTTTTTTTTACGGGGCAAAGTGAAAAAGGAAAAATTTTTCTGATGAAATATTTTCTTTTTGATTATAAAAAACATTTTTGAGCAAATGAGCGAGTAAATAGAAAGTTGAATGTATAAATGAAAAGACAATGGAACAATAAACGAATAATAAATTTAATTAATGTATGAAGAAAAATAAATGAGTGACTAAAAGACTGAATGAATAAAAGAATAAGTGAATGAATGAATAGATAAGTGAATTGTTAAACGAAGGAATAAAAAATGAATTAATTAATAAATGAATACGTAAGTGATTTAGTAAATGATTGAGTGAGTAAGCAAAATAAACCATTTTACTTTGCCCCAACCACTTTGCTCAGCATTTACTTGACTAATTGTACAAAATATTCAAAACACAAATAAACTTAATGTTAACTAAACAAACACTGCACCAAATATTAGAAAATCTCAATAAATTTTTTAAATGTTATTAACAAGTACTTTATCATTTTATAATAGCAAAAATGATTTTATACTTAAGACAAAATATTACATATGTGTATCAATTTTTGAAAATTGCCTGTAGTATCATATGCTTTAATATTCGATGATATTTTTTTTCCTGAATGAAATAGACTACATGTGCTGCTACATAGTTAAAATATTACCAGATAGGTGTCGCTAAAAGCTGAGTAAATATTTCACCATTTCACTTTACCCTGCTATTTCACTTTGCCCCACATTCTCCTTACTTAAATAATTAAGAAGTACAATAATCAACAAAGTTACTGCACACTTTTCCAAGTGAATCATTGGTCTTGCCACATGTGTACTAGTATTGAGCAGAGTCTGACTAATGCATGGTCCTTCGGATTCGTGAACTTAGTCACCATACTTTTGGGGGCACCAAAACAGGGTTGACTTGAATCTTTTTGTCTGTTTTTGGAACTGCTAGTTTGAAAATGTGTGGATTTTCTTATGGGGGCACCGAATTTCACGAGGACTTGGACACCACTTTGGCTTGATTGGGCCCTGGTAATGATCAACAATGGACTATTTAGTTCATTATTGGTACTGATTACGAGATAATACATTCAAGTCAAAGCATGCGGAAACTTTAATAAAAACATAAACAAAACACCAAAACATAAAACTAATTGACCAATATTCCCATTAATAGAAAAATTTAAAAATACATGAAACTGAACCATCATACAAATGCTATTACTTGTTTATTTTATGTTTTACGAGCTTAAGGACTATTAAATGTTCAATAAAATATTTAAAAAATGCATTCATATTGAAAAAACGTAATATTAAAAAAAAAAAAAAAATCTTGACGTAAGCCGAACCCTTTAATAAGTCGGTTAGCACTGGCAAGAAATAGCTATTGAAACACTTGTCTATACATCAAATAACAACGGGTAACTCTTTTCTTTCATACATTTGAAGGAAAGTGTTTCAACCAATCTGCTCCTATTTTATTTATTTCCATTAGTGTCCATTAGTTTGTTTTTCAGCAATCAAAGTCTGTGGCCCATTGCAAGTACATTTACCTTAATTTCAGTTAAAAATTAAGGTTTAAACATTACAAACAAAATTAACATTTCAGTTAAAAATTAAGGTTTAAACATTAAAAAGCTCAAGGATCGAGTTTTCCAAAATCATTCATTGTAGAACAATTACCAGTTAAGAGATATAATAGGCGAAAATAATATCCAAGTGTTGCAGCATTGCTGTAAAATAACTGATAGGGACTTGAGTGTTGGATATAAAATGATGCCTAAGCATGCTGATATTTATAGCAAGCTGATATTTAACGCTTATTTCTAACAAGTAAACCTACCCAAGTAACACACGACGGCTGGAATTAAATTTTGCACATCAATAAAACAAAATATTGAACACTTATTTTTTTTATATCGGCAATAAACACTTTTAACGGGGCAAAATTTATCCCTGAATATTAACTATTTGGGATACTAGTAAGTACAATATATTCTTTTATTTTCACTTTTTATTGCAAAAAATCAAGTAAAGGATTTTTCCGAACACACTATTAATAGGAGTAAACCATCCTTCGTAGTCCTACTCCGTTGCGGGGCTATAGTTGCTTATGAGCTATTCCTTGTCAGATCAATTTCCCTCTTAACCTCACCATTTCCGATACCAATAAAATTTGGCGTGAAGGGCACATATGACAAGACAATCCTACCAATTTTTAGATTACTATTTTGGAAATTGTTCAATATAGAGGCCTGTAAAAAAAACGAAAAATGTGCGAAAAAGATGTAAGTGTGTGTGTTCTTAGAAATAACTGTAACTTTATCTAAATTTTAGTAGAAAGAAAATTTAAAAATCATTGTAAAGCTAAAACATATAGCTTTCTATTGATATAGTACATGACTTTCTTACCAATCAAAGTTTCAAAGTCATTCACCATGACGGGTAAGATTGTGAAGCATGGTTCATTCCTATTAATAACATTTTGAGAAATATCCTGAAACACGTCAACTTTAGTTTGTTCAGTTTTTTCAAATTTTCAATCATTATTTGAATTTTTGTAATTAAAATTTTAAATAAAAGAATATATTGTGACCTATAATATACCAGTTATCTCATACTAGCGGCCCGTCCCGACCCTGTTCGGATTAATAATAATAATAATAAAAAAACTATATTAAATAATTATGACGCAGGTACTTTTTAGTTTAAAATTTAATAATAAGCAACATTTTTTTTATTTCGTTTTTATGAAATTTGAAACGAATTCATTTACCTCATTTCCTGATCAAGAGAGACCAAAATTACAACCTTTAGAAGCACGGATTTATGTCGTCTATCCGCACTACTTAAATTCAAAAACTAATTTGCTCGAAGCGAATCTCAGTTTTAAACTACAGGCAAAGCCGTGCGGGTGCACTAATTTATAACCCCAAAAACCTACCCCTGTACCTATTTAATAATAAGCAACATTTTTTTTAATTTCGTTTTTATGAAATTTGAAACGAATTCATTTACCTCATTTCCTGATCAAGAGAGACAAAATTACAACCTTTAGAAGCACGGATTTATGTCGTCTATCCGCACTACTTAAATTCAAAAACTAATTTGCTCGAAGCGAATCTCAGTTTTAATTCGTTTGGATAAATTATGAGGCATTAGCATTCTGTGACTTTAACTGGTTTGCAATGTTCTATGCTAAGAGTACGCTATATATCTTATCCTCTACATCCTGAATATCATGTAAGGGTTTTGGCGGAATCTCATGATAGTATCGTGATATTTGCTTCTTTCACGTGTTCCCAACCCTCAGCATTCAGTTCGAACAAAACAGTTAACCATTTTGTCACCACGGATGCAGAGCAATCAGGGTTTGTTTTCACGTATGTAAGAACAAAAGAGTACGAAACAAAAACTGGTAGTGAAGACAAACTATTGGTTAAAAAAAATAGTATGAATACATATATGCATAAATTATAGCCTCTGTCACTCAGTAAGAATGCACCTTCATGTAGTGAAAGAATTTTTCAAATAGTTGCAGTGCTTTCGAAGATTACCTCGAACATATAGACACACACCAAAAAAAAAAAAAAAAAAAAAATCCGCTCTCTCTCTCCCTTTATAATATCAGTATAGATTTAAGGGTAAGTTTTACTCCATTAAAAGTGCTTATTACCGATAAAAAAAATTACGTGTTCAACATTTTAAAATGCTTTAACGATATGCAGAGTTTTATTCCAATTGGCGTGTGACACAGGGGTAGGTTAACTTCCAAGGGATAGCTGAAAAGAGCATTTTTTGTAAAAATTCTACCATTTCTCATAATGGAGTTGCCAAATTTTAAATTATTTAAAACTGTTAGAATTGGATCTAAGGTGTTATAACCCCCTTTTTTTTTACTTCAGTGTGATATCAGAATGGACAATTAATTAAATTCAGTGAAATATAAACAGCAGTCTTAGTGTTGCATGTCATGCAATTACAAGTCAGACTCAGTAAAGAATAACTACTTTCACTTTTTCTTTTTTTGGAAAACTTGTGCAAATAACCAATTCTATAAAGTGATTTATCTTAAGCCACTGGGCGTTGTCTTAAAGATAACTCATTGTTTTTCATCTTTCTATTTATCGTTATTCTTTGGGAAAAAATGCTAAAAATGAAATACTTCAAAACAACAAAAGAAAAATACATCGAAGGAAAAGTCATATCGGTAACTATTGTTGCGAGAAGAAAGAGGAAAAGATGTCGATTATCTTGAACAATATCTAGACGTGCCTCAAATCAAAAAGATGAATATAGTAAACATCTGAATGACCATCATTGTTGAACCTTATTAAAAGGAACACGCTTAAAGTGAACGAGCTTTCTTGAAGTATTGTTTTGTTTCCTTGGAATATTGTTGACTAATGAAGCAACTTCTCTTTGTGGAGCCATGGGGTTCTGTGGTACATGCAAGGGGGTTAAAAATGACAAAAAAAAAAAAAAAAAAAATCAAAAGGGAATACAAATCTTTTCCCAAGTTGAATAGTGTTCATTATTTATAATCCAGAAAAAGCAATGAATATGAAATGTAAATGCAGATATCATACATAAGTTTGGACTCGGTTAATTTGTGCAAAAAGAATGCAAGTAGGGGGGGGGGGGAGTGGGTATACTGCCGTGTGCAGGTAAAGGGCAGTAACTGCATTTTGTCCTGTATTGTACGTTAGCTTTATTGTACAAGCTTGCTTATTTGGTTTCCGCTGAAAAAAACGTTCGAAAAAACGAGTAATTCCAGCATTTCTCTATTGTTAGTATTGAATCCGACACACATTTCTTCAACTATCTCGAAAATTCATTTTTGCAGATACTACCGTTTACCTGCACACAGCAGTATAGTGAGACAGAGAGAATAGTGAGACAACAGTAATTTATTTTCTGTTTGGATTATTTCCAGCCTGGTAAAACTTTTGAAAAGTCAAGTCGGCATACTGTGACTAATATAAGAGTGTTTTCAAGTACGTCGAACCTCCATAGATCGAAGTAGCAAATTGCCGGAAAAAAATTCGATATATAGAAATTTCGATATATGGAAACGATCTTATTTTATCATAAAAGTATCCTAAAACATTAAAATAAAAGCTAAGTTTCGTGTATGAAACCCAGTTTATAATTTATAGGAGAATCGGATTAAATGGAAGTTAATGATTAAAAAATTAACAGAAATTATATTTTTACGCCAACCATATATCTTCATATTCTTCGGCAATTCAACTTGATCGCAACATTATGGGATTTTCGTTTTAACAATGTGATCGAGAGAAAAGTTAACAATCAATCTACTTAAATTGAATGATTTTTACTGAAACTAAGAAGACAAGAAATGATAATCAATAAACAAAAGGGATAATTTGAAACTGATTTTACAGTGTTACTGGTTACAGCGAAATAAACTTGAGGGAATTAAAGAACTTCAGAACGGAACAACGACTTAACTACACACCCTTCAACCCCAAATTTCCTTATGAGTACCGTAGCAACCTTTAGTGTGAACGTAATTTTCTCCTCTAACCTTTATTTTTCATGAGACAAACAGTCTAAAGTGGAAAAAAAATCTACGAATGTCTCGAAAAAAAATTCGATATATAGAAACAATTTTTCTACATAATGAACATAGAAATTTGCTGGGATTTCGATACATATAAAATTTCGATATGTGGAAGTTCGATATATGGAAGTTGACTGTATTATCTTTGAAAATAACTGTGTCGTCATAGCTTGATACCATCAAACTAAAATATCTGCATTCATTGTTTGTTGCACCGTTTCTAATCTGTTAGAAAAACTTTACAGACCGGCGTTATTAATCTTACATTAGCCTATCAACTGACGTTCATTTTAGCAGTAGAATCATGTTGTTAATTCTCTTTGAGAATGGCAGCTATAGAGATTATATTTTGCAATGAGAGAACAGAGATACAGGAACAGTGAGACACCATTAATTCACTGCTTACTACTTTCATGGCACTTTTATATTAAAAGTGGAGAATCGAATTAAATTTGATTACAACTAGCCTGTTGAGGAAAATAAAAATAAAATAATTTTGAAAGTCTTGAAGCAACAAAATAAGGATGCTTGAATGGAAATATGACCTTTATAGCGAAGTAATATCCCATAAATATTTCTATTCGTTCTTATTCTACTTAAATTATGTAATTTTTATTGTTTCATTGCAATATGCTAAAAATCATAATATTTATCCTCATTTTAAAAATTCCTAATAATGATTCTAAAACTTATTCTGTCAGCAGTTTCCAGGAAACATTTTTTGAAATCATTAATATAAATGTAACAGAGAGTACATTCAAAAATTCAAATTCGCTTTCAGAAGAACGAATAAGACACACCTTGTTTGTTAAATGAAGAATTAAAAGTGGACATTCAAAAATTCAAAGTAACTGTTAGAAAAAAGAAAATGACTCAACTTGTTTGTTGACTGTAGAATTTAGAGCAGATATTCAAAAATTCAAATAAGTTAAGAAAAAAAGAAGCCTCACCTTGTTTGTTAACTGTAGAATTCAAAGTGGACATTCAAAAAAATTGAAACTAACTCCTAGAAAAAAGAAGAAGACTCACCTTATTTTCTGAATGAAGAATTCAAAAAGTGGACATCAGATCAAATAATTCTAAACATCTGTAATATAGTGAACTATATGCCCTATAAAAAATATTGAAAAAAAAAAACAACTTTTCCAGGAGGATTTTTTCCCAATTTGTTTATTTATTTTTATATAGAAGATAAAATTTAAATGTTATTTTATTGCGGCACTATTTTAAATCACATTTTAAGTCAAATTAATTTGAAAATGGGACACCTAATATTTTCTTTCTTATTCCAAAATAAAGTATTTTTAAGCCCTTGATAAACTACTTATGAACAAACCATTGAAACTTGATCATACTCAATTAAATGTAAAATCAACTAAAAAAATGATTTTATTGATGCTAGTTATTCAAATTGACTTTTAAAAAATGTGAAAGTATCGGATATAATTCGTGCTATTTCCGTGAGAATGGTCTACGAACGGAAAGACCTGAGAAAGAAATTGACACTTTTTTATTAATTTATCTCTAAAAACTTCTTAGATTTGTTTTTCTGGAAATTAATTGAAATCTTTTTTTTAAAAAAAGCTTTAATTAAGTTCTAAATATTAAAAGCATTTTTACATTGCTCATAGCAGACATTAATTATATTTTATATTTTTGGTAGAAAACATTCACTCAAACTAATTAAATGGTAGAAAACTGTTTATACTTTTAGCAAGAAACTTAATTAAACCATTTGATTTATTTCCAAGAAAAATCTGATTTAATTTTGCATTAATAAAAGTAACTATAAACTTCTTCAAAAAGTACAAATACAAACTGTTTATTTAAAAGTTAAATTTTGAAGAGAAAATTTGAAAATTAACTTTTGCGCTTTTCTTAATTTAAAACCAAGTTCAAATGAGTTTTTTGTGCAAAATTAGATTGTTGTTTCGAAATGCTATTAAAAAAATAATTTTTTTAACCACAAAAGAGCCAAATAAAATTGAAAGAAAACTTAATCAAATCTAAAATTTGTAAGTGTACTCTTTTTTTTTAATAAATGAAAAGTTAAATTTCAAGTATAAACACATTTTGCATTAAAAAAATGAATAAGAAATTAAAGGATCTCAAAAAATTTATCTAACATAACATTTTGTACTTTGTGAATTCTAAACATTTCAGTCATAAAATATCATTAAATCGATAAACATTAATAACATTTTTAGTTCACATTTTAAAGACAATTTGGTGAAATCCTTTCTTTAGTTCCGTACTATCATTAGTACACTAAACATTTTTGGAGAGAAAAAGCAATTATGTTCACTAGAATGATCGAAAAAAGTGACCTTTTGATTTCGTTGATTGCTTTCATTCTCAATATTTCCCAGCAAGACATTTCTTCTTGATTGATTTCTGGTATGGGTCTAATGTTATTCTTTCACTTGAACAAATTTACTATCTTTGCTAAATAGTTTGCTTTGCTTTTCACTGCATTAGATGGGGTATTTTATTACTATAAAACTTGGCTATGCTATTTTCTTTGCAACTCTTATTGGTCGCATTCAAGTGTACGGTGGGCACACTGCTTATTTATTCCAAGAAAAAATAAGTGATGTGTCCACTAAATGGTATGTGGTGTGTAAAGTATCTAGTGGTAAATACTTAAGTGCACATTGGGCACAGAGCACACTAATTATTTATAAGAAAATAAAGAGGTCACGTGCCCACCAAGTGGTATGCTGTGTGTAGTGAGAAATAATCAAGTGAGCCGTTTACTCACAACTACTTATTGCAAGAATAAATAAGTAGTGAGTCGCTAAGTGATATGTGGTGGGGTGTACACTGAGAATATACCGTTTATTCCAAGAAGAAGTAAGTAATGTGTCCACTAAAGGATATATGTAGCGTGAAATACTCAAGTGCAGAGCGGCAGCACTACTTTTTTGTTCCAAAAGTAAATAAGTAGTGTGATCGCTAAATGGAATGTGCTGTGCAGTGTATGTAGTGTGAAAGACTCAAGTCTGCAGAGGGTATATTGCTTAATTATTCCAGTTTGGAAAGTTGTTAATGAAAGAAAACCAGACTATTTAGCAATGAATTCTGCTTCCTCTTTTCCTTTCGGTTCTCTATGGCTTTTCAAGTCCGAAAATAAGCAACGAACACAATCAACCCGAAATAAAAGAAGCTAATTATCTCTCTAACAGCCATGTTGATATTCTTGCTTCCGAATGTCTCGTTATTTATATTTTGAATGGCAACATTAATGAGCAGCCGATCACTTCCCATTCTTCCGCCGAGATGTGAGCCAATATGGCGTTTAGAACGCGATCACGTGCGGGGCATCCCGCGGCCTTTCTTTTCTTTAAGGACATCCCGTGGGCAAATTCACATATCACTTTCACCACCAAGACGGAAAAAAAATTCTGAAATATCTTCTCTCGCTCTAGATTGAAGAGGGTGAAATGGGGAAAAGGATTTTCCCCCGGAATATAACTAGGCTATCGTCTGGTCCAATGAGCGGAAACGAATGCACGGGTTGCGTCACCTGTTCGAAGATGCCGTTCGTTCAATGTAGGGCGGGTGTACCCTCTTTGTTCCTGGTTTCGGGCCCCTCCTGTTTTCATAGATAATATTCCGAGTTTTGCTGCGAACTGGTTTTGATTTTATTATTTCGTTATTTCGTCATCTTCAGCAGTATTTAAAGGAAGTACGACCGCAACTGTCACATCAGAATTTGACTTTGCTTCCAGTGGTTCTTACTGACAGAGGATTTGCAGGATTCGTCCCACGGTAGGTCCTGCTTCTTATTTCACCTAGCAGAAATTAGCCGCAATTCAGTTCACATCACTCGATTAGTTGCTGTCATGGTTTTCATAATTGGATAAAATTTACGTTTAAAAAATGGATTAGTTTTGTTAATTTAATTTATTATCAAATAATGGTTTTTTAAAAGTTATAATAGTTATAAAATGTGGAGTAAAACAAAAGGCAACTTCTTTTTTTCATATTTAATGAGGCAGTTTACAATAGTTAATTTTATCTATATTAATCTATTTTGAGG
Organism: Uloborus diversus; assembly: GCF_026930045.1. Taxonomy (NCBI): domain Eukaryota; kingdom Metazoa; phylum Arthropoda; class Arachnida; order Araneae; family Uloboridae; genus Uloborus; species Uloborus diversus. The sequence continues at coordinate 32,827,351 of NC_072739.1, forward strand.
ATATTTATTTGCACTTGAAAATTTTTTAACCAAATTCTTACTTCTTAACTTTTGAGCAAAAAGTTGAAAGAAGATTTTTTTCATTGTGTTATGTTACAATAGTGCTTCAAATATTTTTTGATATCACAATCATCAAGTTGATTTTTCTCCCTTCTCACCTTTAAAAGCATGTTTCAACGTAAATATTCCATTTTAACTTTTCTCAGCGTCAAGAATTTTTTTTTCATGCACTTTCTCTCTCTCTCTCTTTTTTCTCTCTCTCTCTCTCAAAAAAAAAAAAAAAAAAAAGAAAAGAAAAGAAAATCGAGTTTGAATGTTTTCTTAATTGTTGTAAGATAGCCTAATGCAAAGCTGAGATATTTATGAAACATTTTTACTTTTTGAGTTCATCAATTAGTGATGACTGTAAAGGAGGATTAAGATACTATAGAGGAAATTTAACTTTCGCTACATTGAAATGGTTTCATTTAGTTTCTTTCAATTTAAAATTATTTAACTGTTAACTGCACGTTCCAATTCATGTAGCAGACATTGACACTTTATCTAATATGTCAAGTGGAATATTATTACTTTTTGCACATAAAAATATGATGGACGTGCTACGTTTCCATTCATGGACTTTTAAGAGTACAGAAAGGAATAGTATCTTGATGGTAAATGAAGTCACGCGGAAAAGTGATCGTATCTCATCCAACTCATCCAATGTCGAGTATTCAAGGTCATAAAATGGATGCCTCAGTTGCCAAATCGATTAACTAAACTTTTTAAAAAAATCCTCATTTCTGCTTTCATAGTTCTTAATCAATGCTTAGAGAATGTGAACTTATATTAAACTTTTGGTTCAGTACATTCTGATCCTCCGATGGCAGAAAAAGTAACACGAGGGCCCATTCACTACTGTTAGATAACACTATCTTCTTCATCACTTTTCTCGACTTTTTGTTTTATGGAGTTAATCGATTTGGCAAGTGAAATATCCAAATGTAAAGCTCAAATTGAACATTCAAAAAAAAAAAAAAAAAAAAAAAAAGTTTTATAAGTTGTTTTTAATCATGTCGAAAAAATAATATTAAAAAATCACAGCTTTTTTGAGTAAAAATCAATGTTGAAGTTTTTTCTCTCAATCGTATATAAAACTAGATTAACCGTTTACGTGAGGAAGATTAATATAATTGACACCTCATGAAAAAAAAAAAAGATTTATACAGCGGTAATTAAAATTATCACTAGCCTTATTGTAAGTTTGTAAATTGTTTTAATATTTAATTTTATACATCGGTCTGTACAGTTTTACTATTTAAATGTTCTCTGAATAGAATCAGGACATTTGCAACGTTCAGTAAGTTACCGCCCTATAGCCAGGGCTAAGGCAGAGATACATGAAATACACCGCCAGCTCAGTCAATTCCAGCCGAGGACTGCAGTTTCGTGCTTATTAGCACTCATCGGCCCGGCATAGGACTAACTGAGCTGGAGGTGGAAAACCTCTTAATTAAGGAAGCCAAGTGTGCCAAACAAACTGGTAGCTAACATAAAATTAGCTGTTGAGTGCTAATAAGCACGAAAGCAGTCCTCGGCTAGAATTGACTGAGCTGGCGGTGTATTTCAGGTATTTGCAATGTTGTTCAGCTTTTTGCTCTTTTTTTCTGTTAACAAGTTATATTATAAATATTAATAATTTCATCCGCTAAATATTTTGCTGAGTTCATTTGATAAAAATTATTGATTTTGTTTTCAATGTTGAATGAAAAAAAACATTATGTTTGAATTTGTCAAACGTCATATTAGATAGCACATAGGTTTGTAAAAATATTTAGTATGAATTTAAATGATTTTCATCAAATACTAGTTTTGAAATTAAAAAAAAATAAGCATTTAACTGAAAATTTTGGTTGATAAAAATACATTTTCCTGCATCCGAAGGCTCAGTTTAGATTTTAAGCTATTTAGACTTAGAAAAAAGTTTAAATAAATCAGATTCAATTGAAAGAAACAAAATTCCAAAAGTATTTTTACGTAAAACTTGTAATTTTGAATATATTTTTTAAAAAATCAAATGGAAGAACGATTTTTTTGGAGGGGGGGCGAAGGGGGGCTAACAACATATCTTTTTAGATTGCTTTCGATTGCTTTAAAGTCAACGGTATTTTTATACTTTACACTTTGCAAACTAAATTTGTCAGACTGGTAGAAATAACTATTCTACGTTTTCTAAAAGTTTTTAAATTAAATTCAGCAAAACATTAAATTGAGCAGTTTTAAAAACTATGCACTTTTAAATCACAATTTTTATATGAATATCGTATTAACTTTTTATGTTATAAAATTAGGTATTAAAGAGCTTATTTAACTCTGTAATATGAAGAATCAATGTGATTTAGTATGAAAATCACATACGGAATAAGTAAATATATGATAAATAAAAAAAGCCCATAGCATTTTCATATGCATCTTAGAAACAGCAGTTGAAGAAACTATTTCATTTAAAAAAGAAAACTAAAGTGATTTATTTTTTAAATTATTAATTACTTTCTGCTAATTATTATTATTACTAATTTGAGTTTTAAAAAAAAATTTGTATAATCAAAGTTGCAAGACAATGACGTCATGCATTAGCTTGTTTGACTTTAAAGAATCCAGTTGCAGCCTACAATCCTTAATCTTCACGTTAAAATATTGTTCTTAGTTTAACTTAGTTTTAATGCAATGTAAATATACGAGTAAATAATATTCTGCCAATTATCAAAACGCGTAAAAAAATCTTGCCAATACTTCCTATGTACTTTTCATTTTCATATCTTTCCCTGGAAAAATTGAAAAATCTTGTTATGTGCTCAAAAGCCAATTCATAGAATCTCCAAAAGAAACAGAAAATTTATCCTTCTTTGGCAGCAGTCGCAAAACTTGTTCTCTTTACAGAAAAATTTCTTGCAAATTAGATGGTCCAATTATATGAACTAGACTCGAAATGATGTAATTGGAGCATAAGTTTTACGGCAACAAAAATAGCACTGCCCAATTAGGATCCTTCAAGTCTATATTTTATGTGGTACTTAACCCAGCAATTTACATCAAATATAAAATCCCATTAGAGCGGAGCACTTGAAATCGGTGGAAATCTCAAAATAATTTTTATTTACAATAAACGAAAGAAAAGTTAAAATATCTTTTTTAAGAATGCAAACCAAAACTCTTCCAAATATGCTTCACTTTTAAACTAATTGTCTGAAAGTGCAGTAACCTCAAAAGAAGAGTTTGAATGCATAAGGGACGTCATTTTCTTTTAAAGACAGACAGGTAAAGCAATCAATCATTCCTAAACATATTGACTGGCCTGTCAATTGGCAATCAAGTAAAGAAAAACCATTTAAGAAGAAACAACTTTTGGGAAATTAAATTATGATAAAGAATGGGGTTGGGCGTATTCTTTCATTGTTTTTCATTAAAATTTTGTATTTATTCAAAAATTAGTTTATTTATTTATGTAGTCATGAGAAACATGCGGTAAGTAGTAAAAGTTTTAAAATATGCGTCATTTTGAATTGCGTAGCAAAGTGATGAAGTCGTAAAAGTAATTCACTATATTTAACAATCGTTTAAATTTAATAATCTGATTAAAATCTATTTTACATTTAAATAAAACACGTTCGTCTGAAATATTGAATTATCTAGAAATTATTATTTCTAAAACGATTTTGATTAGATGAACGACGCAGCATTATTTAATGCACCTTCAACGGGTAATTAAAGGTCTGAACCATACTAATAATGATCCAAAATAAAAATAAGGAAACTAATTTTCAAAAAAATAAATAAATAAATAAATAAATAAAGCCTCAAAATTTAATAAAACTGCATTAGATTGTAAATGAAAAATTGAGATTTGAATCCGAAAATAAATAACCAAATAAGTGAGAATTGAAATAACAATTTTTGGCATGACAAATAAAATAAGATATAGTAACGTTTAATTGCACAAAATTGCAGATTACTGCAAGAGTACTGTAATTTCAGATTACTGCAAATAAATAGTAAAATAATTTCACAGTAAAAAGTTTTTTTCAACAATACTTAAGCGTTTCAAAACTATTCCAAAACAATCAAAAATTTTATATTTGAAACTGTTGACCATATTTTCTCTGTAATTTAATTTATATTATATATACTTTGGATTTGATCCCCTTTGCTATAATTTATCTTCTACATTTTCATGCATTTTATGTTTTGAATAATCTTTTAATACATAACATTTGTATTCCCAATGTTCATTTCGTATGCATTAAGTTTTACGCTGATACAAAATTTAATGATCCGAAACTCAATGAGTATAAGAGTGATTATTTGCTTAATAAAGGCACGGCTGTTTTAATTAACTACTATAATATAACATAATGATATAATACAAGCGAGTTAAATCTATAATACTAATAACTTTGGAACTGGTTCGTGTTACTGTAATGCGAAAACCAAAAAATGTCAAGCGAGTGATGTCACAAAATAATATTGTTGCAAATGGCATGCATTAACAGTTTTGTCCTTAAAATATATGTTATAAAAACAAGTTTAAAGAAGCACACATTTGGATTGATTGCATTGACAGGTCGCAGAAAATCCCGAATTATACTTTATTGAAGTGGGTTTGGTAATTAACTAGCTTACTACCCAGCGTTGCACGGGCATTTTTAAATAACACATTTTTCTGAAGCAAAGAAAATAATAAATTTACTACATTGGTGTAAAAAAAAAATTCTCCACAGCAACAATTTTTTAATTACATGATATTTAATGTATTCAATTAAATGACAGATGCATTTTTTATGTACGATAATGATTGCATTATAGTTAAATATTCTTATTGGTATTGAACATGAGTTTTTTGATAGTATGAGCTGATATGAGATGGGAGTTTTTAATTTTCTTTTGTAAGAAATCCAACTATTCTTATTACCATATACATATTCGCTGGTGCACGTTTTTAGGGGTTTGACGTGGCATAAAATTCAAAACGATGAGTAAATTCCTTCTCATAGAAAAAAACAATTTTACGACTCTAAATTTAAATTTAGAATGATTTACGTTTTTTTTAATTTTTAGTACTCTGTGCTTTTCTGGGTGCTAAAAGTACTTCTGTACCAAATTTGACGAAAATCCGACGTAAAACGTGGATTTGTTGAAGAAACACGCATACAAAAACTTACAAATACACACATAACATTTTTTTACATTTGCAGATTAACAGGTTAAGTTCTCTTTAATTATAGAGCAAAACGATTTCGAAGACGAGACTATGATTTATTTTATTTTCCAGCTTTAAAGCAAGATGAGGAACTACATCGTCCTAGCCCTGTGCCTTGCAGCCGCCATGGTCCTGGTGCAACAAGCCGAAGCCGGATCTGGCTTGAGATTGAAGAAACTCGTGAAATACGGGCTCATAGCGAACGCCTTGACCGGAAAGAAAATCCTATTTCCACTTCCTCTTCCTCTGCCTATTCCAGTCTTCCAAGAGAACATCCATCACACACCTTATCCGTGAGTAGAGTTCTAATTACATTCCAAGTGAATTAAAATTCACGGATCATATCTTCCTCGTGACGTAGCTCGGTTTTCTCTTTATAAATGGAAGGGGTTTCCGAGCACGCTGCTAATGTTGCTAGTTCGTGATGATCGTTCTTATCATGTTCCCATCGTTCTTTGAAGATTCGAACATTTATTGAAGATGATTAGCGATTAGTGTTAATCTCTTACGTAATTATAATGAATCATTAGAAAATCTGATTAATTTGATCATCTCAGTTAATTGAATACATACAGACGCGTTCGTATAAGTATAAAAATGTGTACTTGAATCTCAAAGAGCAAAAGTAACAATGTTAACCATATTTGATCATTTCTACACGGTGTTTCCTATTAAATTTTGTATAACAAAGTTTTTTCTATCTGACTTTATTTGTAATATGTAGTTGCGACATTCTTCGGAAAACGGTAATTTCATCCCGCCCGTGACACGGCAAATATTTTATTGAAAATAATAATTTAAAAGGGTAATGATAAAAATTTTATTGCATAACAAATTGCAAATGAATGCGTGATTCCTTAAGTGAAAGATTTCTTCATTACTTTTTTAAGTAATTACTTTTTAATGAAATGTATGAACCGTCACGTGCGGGACCAAGTGACTATTTTTTCGAGAAATGACCTAACACATAATTTATTTAAATGGTTTAAACTATTGCTTCTCAACAAATGAGATACTTTTCCTTTACATTGGAACCTTTGCTCTCAAAATCTACAATTTATTTCAACATTAATACAGGGTAAAAATATTAACTAATTCATAAGTAAGTTACAAGAGGCTGAGTTTGGATGTCCCGCACGTGACGCATGCAAATAAATTAAATTTTAACTAACAAAATTGCTTAATAAAAAATATAACTGCGTCAGGAGTATCTTTGTATCAAATGTAAAGATTAAAAAATGTGCTTACCCCTGTTTCATTAAAATATTGAGAGATATGACAAAATGTTAATGAAATTTAAGCGTCTTTTTGTCTCGCATGTGACGGTGGAATGGCCCATTTCTGTTTTTACATTTTTACATCAATGATTCTTTTATTTTTCTTCAGTTTTGCTCACGCTGCTCATGTTGATCTGCCGTGGAAATAAGAGAGCAGTAATGTTTAAAATACCAAACACAAGTGGAGCTAATAAAATGTCAGTACGATGATTGGGCTTGCTTTTAAATGCATATTTTCTCATCCTTGTTGTCGTTGAAATGAAATCAATTTTCGTAGCTTGTACTCTCCAACACGTAGCGATGAGGTATTGCTAAGTCTAAATTTTTGACCCCGATTTTACCTGAATTTTTTTCAGCATGTGTTTTAAAAATGATATTCTGATACATCTGCGTGTCTCCCTTAAAATTATTCTATGCCTCCCCGAGAAGGCGTGCTCCACAGAAAAACCACTGCTTTATCCTTAATAATCCTCGACATTTTGGGCTTGGGGAAAAAAAAAAGACTTAATGTAACATTTCATAATTTCCGATTGTTTTTCTCCATTTTCAATCAATGTTAAATTTTCATTAAAATAAAAAGTGTGACAATGCGCTTGATAGAATTTTTGAGGTGTATTTTCGATTTTCAAAATGTGAAATACTTTTGAGGAGTTGTTAAACATATCTCTGGACACGCGTATGTATTTCCAATGTGAAGAACAGCTCTGCAATAATATAAATTAAGATCTGCGTAAGATCTGTGATCCTATTATTAATGTTGGAGTTTCTAAATAAAGTTTCCATATTAGAAAATTTTTTCCACAACTAAATGATTATCGTAATTAGATGAAAACTGCAAGTAAGAACTAATGCTGCTTGGAAAATTTAAATATGTATAAATGAATCACGATCTGTTGCGTTTATACAGAGTTATGTATCAGTTGATAGGATGTAATATTCAAGATGGTTGATAATAAAATTATTTAAACTTAATTTTATGAAAAGTTATTTTAATCCCCCTCATACCCACGGCTTAATAAAGTTTCGTACAAATTTCGTATAAATATGTAATGAACTTGAAAACCTTGAATTTAACTCTGATATTTTCAGGAGGCTTTATTTTAGTCTTTCTCTGTTATTATTATGGATAAATAAATGTTTTGAAAGTTCATTGAATTGAGAAGCATTTAACCAAAACTTATATTTTAGGGTTTTATTCTAATTCTTTCTATTGTGTTATGGCTCCATTATTAACTCGAAAATGTAATGAATTACGAAGTAGTTACAAGCAATTGGTATTTAAATGTTCTTTTTTCTATCTTTTTGTATTTTCTTATTATAGTTGAATTATTATTTTAAAATCACACAAAAATAAGGGAAGATTCGGCGTATATTTATCAAGACTTTTGTTTTTGTTTTTTCTCTGTTGTTATGGCTGAATTATTTCCTATAATCGAACTGTGAAGTGATTCTACGAGTAGGACAATTTACCGCTTTCTTTCTTACTGTTTAGTATTTTTATGGTTAGATTATTATTTTAAAACTGGAAATTGATTCAACTTACAGGACATTGCAGGGATGGGGGTCGTTTTCTTTATTATTACTATAGGCAAATTAATATTTTAAACATAAACTGAACGAGGAAGTGATTCAACATGCATAATATTTCAGGTATTTTTTATTCTTTTTCTATCATTGTTGTTATGGTTAAATATTATAATGAAAGTACAGTGAATTGAAACGTGATTTAAAGTGGAAGCCTTTCAAAGAAGAATTACGACTAGAAAAACAAATAAAATATTTAACAAAAAGCTAGATGAATCACTGTGTTTTAACTAATCTTAATCTGAAACGTATTTTTAAAACAGCACTAATATATAAAATTCGCAGAAACGTTTCATAGATATTTTACAAGATTTCTTTGAATAAGAAAAATGTTGAGAACGAAATATAATTAATATTTAGAGGCATAAATAAGGCACATAAATTCAAGATTAATTTTGCACATAGACAAGCCGTCCTAAAGACGGTACCAGTGATTAAAAATTACAGCAAATTTAACATCACTAAAATTTTGAAATTTTTAAAATAAAATGAGATTTTTTCGTATTTTTATACGGTTGATTCTTTAAATATTCGTGTATTTATTTTTCAGAGTCCACCACCATACCCATGCTGATATTGGATATGGTTACCAACATGGCGGACACGGAGGATACGGCGGTGGCGGATACGGAGGTGAATGGTGAAAACCATATTAGTAAATAGAACATTGTACAAAATCAACATTTTTAGCCATTTTTTTCCTTTCTCCTCAAGTATCATTGGGGGTTTCATTGTATATAAACTACGTATCTTATGTTTGTAAATGTTTTAGATCAACTTTTGTAAATATCGAACAAATTTAGTGATTTAAATTTGTTATTATATCCTGTTGCACGCCAGAAGATGTCAATAGAGAGGAATATTTTAGATTATTTTGTTCATGCGTTATAAAGTCAAACTGTTTTGGTTTGCTTAGCAACGAAACATACTTACTATTTAGATTGGCATTGTGCCAGCGAATCTTATGGTGCTAAAAAACGATGATTTTACATCTACATAAATATGAACTGAATGCAAAATAATTAATATTGTTTTTATTTTCTTTAAAATGATAAGGAAACTAGGCCAAAAGTTGAAATGTCTTGTTGTGTACAAAACTTTTTAGTTTTGATGGGATCTGTTAAACTTGCAACAGAATATAATAACATAAGGAATACAAAAAGTGACTTTCAATCAACAAAGTCAGTAAGGTTTTGTGTCATTACATATTACTGAAAAGTATTTGAGATTGAAAGTCATATTTTGTGTCTCCATGAATTAATTTAATGGCTGGTAAGTTTATTCAGAAAATGTTTTGCTTGCAGTGGAATTGTTCAAATGAGTACTGATTATTTCTGCCAGGTGCAGATTCTTCAAAATAACCCCTTGAACGATATAAACGATGCATTTACTTTAAAAAAAAATTTCAAATAATTGCACATCATGAAGTATAGGTGATATCAGTTTAGTTGCCATTTTAAAGTTGTTACTGAGGGCATTTTTTTGTCAGATTATTAATGTTGAACTAATTAGTTCCCATATTTTATTGAAAATAAATTCTCCTTGTCTAACTGAATGAATCTTTCAAACTAGAAGTAATGTTTAGTTTTGAATGCGCATGTTTGAAGCAAGTGAAAACATCAGTGACAACCGGACGTTCACGAAAGAACTGAAAGTTTTTTGTGAAAAGAAAAGCTTTTTTAGGAAAGAGTATTTTAGAAGTTAATAATACAAAAAGAAATGGTGAACATCTGATCTTTCATAAGTCCAATTCAAAGGATAATACTCACTATGTAAAAATGTGAAAAAGTCTACTGGAAAGAATTTTTTTTCAGACGTGAAGTAAAATGATTATAAGAAAGTGGCCGTCGAACTGACGGATTGGACTTTTTTTATGCAGAAGAAAAAATAAACCTTGTTTCTGGTTTTGGAAGAAGTTAAGGAAAATATTTATTTTTAATGAAACTATCTTTTATAAAACGTGGATACGGTTGTAGTGAGATACATTCGATTTCACACAACAAAAAGTGAAAAATTCAAAAAGAGTGTGTGCTCTACCTTTTGCCATATTTTTTAGGTTTGAATAGTTGAATGGACAGGTTATGTTTTAGAAGTCCAAAATTCAATTAGAAAGTTAAACACAGAATACTAAGTAAAAAAAAAAAAGATGACTTCGCAAGTCTGAAGTAAAAAAAAAAAAAAATGTAATAATAAAAGAATATAAAGAAAATAATTATAATACATGTCGTATAACATAATCTTTAGTCAACAAATATTGTTATCAATTATATTTATGTACTATAGTGTGTCAACGTGTATAGTCATAAAATACGTATACTTTTTTGAAATTATGTAAAAATTATGTAAAGATCTTTTTTTTTTTTTCATTTATAAGTTCAAAAACGACGGGTAAAATCACGGGTGCTGCCATTTAAAATTTATATACACAAAACATGTATTGGTATTTTTGCACTCCTATAAGTATTCTCATTGTAAAAATGATTAGAAATAATGCTCATGTATTTTTGTTTTTACTTCCTAATTTTGTATTTTGTATGTATAGATGAAATAAAAAATTAGTTTGAAAATGTTTTCCACTGTTTTATTTTTAAGAAGTTTCAATCTAAAACATATTTTTGAATGCACAACGTTCATTTAGTCTACATTTGAGGTATTCAGCAAGAAGTAAAAATAAAAGAAAAACGTGTTTATTATTGTTTATTTCCGAGTAAAAATAAGAAATGGGTTCTAGAAAAATGTTTCAATCTGATAAATTTAGTTCTAGAGCACTTACACGAGAAACTTTAAAACAAACTACAACAAAAAAATTTTTAATTCAAAAAACTATTTCTATATAGCTATATTCTAAAAACTACGCATATCTTAATGCTATATAAGAATATTTCTATTTCTAAGAATGTATATCGATATACATACTTTCTGCTTGGTTCGTACCAAAAATTATATGATCTCGTGATTGCAACACTCAAACATTATAGTTAATTTTGATATTTTTACATTTTGGTTGATTCTAAATCAGCCAAAAAAAAAAAGGTTAAAAATTTAGAGAGAAAAAGATATAAGCGTATAGTAAAAGCTATTCGTACTACACTGTACACCGCGCATTTCTTCTCTCAATTTCTTGATTTAAATTAGATTTGATGCTTTAGAAATAACCTAAATATGAAGATATTAAGATTAGCTGCAATTTTCGAGTGTTGTAATCATGAAATCATATACTTATTTCATACTTTTTAGTGCGAACCTAGGTTATATAAATAGTTTTAAAACAAAAAACATTTTTTACATTTAATTTTAAAGTTTTTCTTTTTTAAACTTAATTTGAAGTGAAACATTTTGGAATTGGAAACATATTTACCTGTTACTTATCCTTATTTGAAACAAAAACAATAACTAAACCGTATGTTTTACGTTTTAATATAAATGTATTGTGCATAAAGGGAGAATAGCAATTCTTGAATTCAACTTTATTTTGCTCTAAATATTACAAGTTCGTATGCTTAAATTTAAAAGCAATTATAAAAAAGTACATAATTCGCAACTCCAACGCTCGAATACTCTACCTTGCGGTAATTTACAAAATTAAAGAAAAAGGTAAAACATTGCGTTCCACGTGTGTCTGTTGGTAAACATAGGCAGTTTGTTATGAGTATTTATTAACGCATTCGATGTGTCTTAGATTGTTTTCATTAACAGAAATTGTTTCGTCCGTAATGGCATTCTCGAGTTTCTCAAAATAATGTTAGGTTTCATTATTTATTTCTAAAAAGTGAGTTGATTGTCGTAAATGGCGAAAGAGTATGAAATTACCAACGATTATGCTCGTCTGTTCGATGCATTTTTTTTTTTTTTTTTTTTTTGAGAGAGAGGATAACGTTATAGCAGATAAACTTTTTTTATTGTTTTGTGTGCATTTGTAAGAATATGGGATTTTTTTTAAATCTTAAGCTCGAAAGGAGGATTTGATGACATTGGCAGGAGAATTAGAGCTTTCACCTCCGCCTAGTTTAAAAATAATTAATTTAACTAACCTTCTTTTACTGCAGCATTAAGTTGGAATGGACAGTATGCAAAATATTTTCTTGAATATACTATCGTAGAACGAAATGAAAAATGTTTAACGCTGAGAATTTTTATCCCCAAAATATTGCGATTATACTTTAGTGTTATATTCGCAACTCCGGAACTCGAATATGCTACCTTGCGGTAATTAACACTACTACCGAAAAATGTAAAACATTCCATTCCACGTGTTTCCTTTGGGGTAAATTACAGACTTCATACAGTTTGTGGTGTAATGTAATTTCAGAAAAATAGAAAAGAAAGTTTCCCACATACACGATGAAAAATTACTGTCATTCACTAAGCGTCAAAGCAAATTATAAGCTACGGCATTTGTTTGTTTTACCTTACTCATCTGCCATTATACAGTAGCTGCAGTGCCCCCTACAGTTTATTGGAGTTGCGACTTAATTTCTCCCCAATTAATTGATATTTTGAAAAATCCTCTCTTAGTGGATACTTTCGTAATCATGTGAACATGCCAGCCAAATTTCAAGTCTGAGGTATCAGCGGTATTGGCTGTGCGTTGATATATATATATATATATATATATATATATATATATATATATATATATATATATATATATATATATATATATATATATATATATATATATGTCGTTCATTTGAACGACCTCGTTCATTTAAAAAAGTTGTCGAAGGAGATCTCTCTACATGACATGTTCACGTATTGTGCGCGCAAAGAACCCTTGGCGAGATTTTGCATGTCAGTTGTAAACCATTTTTGTTTTTTATCATGTAAGGATTAAAATGGTAGAAAGATTACAGAATTCAATAAGTTTAAAGAAATAATGGAATATCAATTAAAAAGAAAACTACCTCCATGTATCCGTGAGAATTTTATTGATATGATGCATGACAGAATTAAATCATAATTCAGAAATTAGAAACATACTAAACAGAAAAAAGTAAAATGAACCGATCCGGGAATTTGAGAAATAACTCAGCTACAAATTTAAAACAATTAGCGCTAGCCAAATAGGAAAAAGAAGTATCATCTTTCTGTTTTGATAACACTGGTAAACAAAGGTTTTGTTACATGAAATATTTATAGTGTTATTATGGCCGCAATGAAAATATAGTTCCATCAAGAATTGATAAATATCGAATTCAATATCGGGGAAATGGCTGCTTACAATTACAAACTGCGCAATTTGTTTTAATTTCTAACGTTTAGTAATGCTTTTTGAAATCTAATTTCTTCCTAAGTGGGCCATAATATCCACAAGACTTTAAAAATTAATTTAAAAGGAATAAAACAAAAAAGTCATGCATACAAAGGAAAATTACTAGGTTTATTAGCAGTTTCTACGCTACGGCGTGCGTTTGTTTTACCTTTTTCATCTGCCGTTAGACGGTGGCTGCAGTGCCCCCTATAGTTTGTTGGAGTTGCGAATAGATTAAAGACTATTTCTTAGCCTACATTTTCTGTCATAATCCCTGCGTTTTGCTTCCGGTGTTTAATTGTTGCCAAAAAACAATGAAAAGATGAATAAATAAATTGTTAATAAATTTAACAAAGCAATTTCAAGGCTAAAACTTATGTATTTTTGAAAAATAAAAAATTCTCCCTACTCAAACTTTCCTACAGAAGTGCTGTCAGATCCTGGATTAAGAAGCGAAAACTAAAAGATTAAAATCAAAACATTCCTATCTGAATACTGAACTTGTTTTTGGAAAAAGGGGAGAAAGGGGCTTTTAATAGCAATTTCTGTTACGGTATATCTCCGTTTTAACGAAAAAAATTGTTCATAATTACATTCTTAGTATAAAATGAATTTTTTTACTGTTTATTAAAAATACAGAAGTACAGCTTGATAGAAAATTTAAAGCAAGATCGATGTGTGTGCGTAGGGGGTTAACCGAGAAAGAAATTTGAAATAGCAAAAACAAAAGCCGAGAATTTTCATCGCCGAAATAGTGCGCCAATTTTACTTCATTGCTTACATTCTCAGCTGAAGAGTTTCGCAAAATTTGTTTAGGGTTATAGTTTAAGTTTTGTGAGAGCAAAGAACCATTGACGAGATTTCGCATGTCAGTTAAACCATTTTTATCTTTTATTATGAGTGGAATAAAATGGTAGAAAGATTACAGACTTCGATAAGTTAAAAGAAAAAATGGTAGATCAATTAAAAAGAAAACTACCACCATCTATCCGTGAAATTTTTGTTGATGATTTGCATAGCATGACAGAAATAAATCATAATTCAGAAATTAGAAACATACGAAGCAGAAAATTTTAAAATTAACCGATTCGACAATTTGAGAAAAATAACTCAGCTACAAATGCAAAACAGTTAGAGCTAGCCAAGCAAGGCAAAGATGTATCATTTTCTTCTTTTGATAATAATTCGTAATGTCATATAATTAAATTATCTAGCATTAATTGTTATTTTTGACAGTCTTATGGCCACAATGAAAATGTAGTTCCACCAAGAATTGATAAATATCGAATTCAACATCGTGGAAATGGCTGCTTAGAACTACGAACTACGTAATTTGCATTAATTTCTAACTTTTAGTAATGCTTCTTGAATTCTCATTTCTTTCTAAGTGGGACAGAATATCCACAAGGCTTTAAAAAATAATCTAAAAAGAATAAAGCAAAAAAATCATGCATGCAAACAAAAATTACTGGGTTTATTAGAATTTTCTACGCTACGGTCTGTGTTTGTTTTACCTTTTTCATCCGCCATTAGACGGTGGCTGCAGTGCCCCCGATAGTTTGTTGGAGTTGCGAATATTTAAACCAACTTTTTTGAACAGGTAAAAATGCCCAATATCCAAATATCTGCTTGCTTAAGTTCAGCCATAAAATTAATTTGCTAAATTTATTAACAAAATTAACTTTATAATAATTATTATTTTTCATTGTTTTTTGGAAACAACTAAAAGCGGAGGTAATTAGCTGGCATTATGACAGAGAAAGTAACTTAAGAAAAAGTCTTGAATAAAAACCACTGGAATAAGCTCTAATATTTTCGGAATTATTCAATGCAGTTTTTTTTTCTTTTTTTTTTTTTTTTCTTTTTCCTGCAATGAAATGCGAAAAAGTTAGAGTTTAGTTAGTTTACATCTATTTATCCTACATATTTTCTGCATTTTTATTATTAAAACATTTACTGTACGGACCAAATTATTTTACGTTGTTGAGAGAAAATCATCTGAAATTATTGAAAGGAGTGAATCCCCCCCCCCCCCAGGAAAAAGCTACGAGCCTTGAGAGTGATAATTCAATAGTATTTCAAAATACCAATAGTTGGTTACTTAAATGTTCTATAATTTCTGCTAACGGCCCATCGACACCAATGATTTTTGCAAAGTTGGATACGGGTTTTTAAGAAAAAAATGAATATTC
This sequence comes from Uloborus diversus, assembly GCF_026930045.1. Classification (NCBI taxonomy): domain Eukaryota; kingdom Metazoa; phylum Arthropoda; class Arachnida; order Araneae; family Uloboridae; genus Uloborus; species Uloborus diversus. Next base: position 32,842,891 of record NC_072739.1, read on the forward strand.
TCAGTTATTTTCCAAATTTCTTCATAGCCCAATCTCTCTTCAAAAATTTCGACTCACATATCCAGTAAAACAACTGCGGATTTTCTTTTTGATATTTGTTGACAAGAAATGTACTTTTTTCGTTGAGTATTTATTTATCTTTTTTTATTTTATTTTTTTCATTTGGAGCAGCCATTTCAAAAATTTGGTGGAAGAATGTTTCTCTGATTAAACTATTAAACTATTATGTCTTATTCCGGAAATTGGAATCATCGGAATTTTTGAATTTATTATCTGTTATTAATCTAAAAACACAATTTTAAGCAAAAATTCTCGAAATTATATATTCTGAAAGGGTATTTTTTTACGTTCTTTGGTGATTTTGGGGCGGAGTTCGCGAAAAAAATCCTCTGGAAATTTCTTGAAAATGAAGTTGTAAAAACGTGATAGATAGTAGGCTATCGCAGGTTACGTTTCGGTATGGGATGAAGTTCAGGCACTCTCCGAAGCAACCCGGAAAATTTTCGAAGTTGAAGTCTTAAAAGTACATTTTAGACCATTGTTAACAATGTGTGGGGGGGGGGGGGGTGGAGAGGTACACTCCCACTGAAATGTTTCGAAATTATACTCCAAAATACGCATTTGTAGCCCACCTTATTAGACGACGTTATAGGACGGGATCGGGCTCGGGATTACATCCACGGGAATTTTTCAAAACTGAAGTTCCAGAAAGCAGTTTTAGCGGTTTTTCGATTATGTTAAACAATTTTCTTCCTGATTTTTTCTGAATTTCAAGTTCGAATAAAAACTTTTTCAGCTACCTTTGGTGATGCAAAAGAAAGGGGTTAGGTTTGGGGCATGGGTGGCAGAATTTTAGCTCCCTCCCACTCAGAGGAAGAAATTAAAAACGATATTAAAAGTCTTTCTTCTACACATAATTATTTTAGTTCATTAAAAAATAATATTCTCTTAACAATTCATTTATTTCGCTCAGCATAAGTGTGAAGTCTCAGAATCTTTTTCTTTTCTTCTATCATGATCTCTTAATTTTGCTCATTGTTGTTTACAGTGCCGGATTTACGGGCTCGTGTCGCGGGGTGGAAGATTTTGAGGGTAACATAGAGAGTTTAAGGATGACTAATAATTACCTTTTCAAGACGCCAATTTCGAAAGCTTTAAGAAGAAAGCCACTTTCAAACACTTTCTGGATGGTAACCCTTTCCCCTCTCTTGTCTAACATCACCAAAGAGAGCCTTAAAATGTGGTTTTAGGATTTGTATTTTAAGAATTTCAGCATCCTCCTTCTGCTGCTAGCAACAAAAATTGCTTAAATTTGAGTTTTTAGACCCTAAATTTCAAAAAAATTCCAAAGGAGAATACCCACCTACTTCTCTAGCTTCTCAACATTCTGGGGGAAAGGCTCCAAACCACCACTCTTTCCCTAAAGTTAGAACTAAAGATAGCCTGCGTCTTGTAGGTTTCAGTTTAACATTTTGCGAAGCAAACCCGTATCCCCCCCCCCGATTACGTCTCCAGTGATAATCTAAAACCACAGTTTGAAACTTGAAGTAGGAATTGTTTCTGGGGGAGTTCAGACCCTCATTCCTTTCCCTAATCTTCCCACATAGCTTGAAATTTTGTTTTCAGCTATACCATGGGTCGATCCCTCAAACCCTTTCCTCCCAAAAATAGCCTGAAATTGACTTCAGTTTTGAGCAAAATTTCAGAAAAGATCCCTTTCCATTTCCTCTATTATGAAACAACCAATATTTTCTTTTTTTAGGTTTGAATAGCTGAAAGTTTTAGGACCCTAACTCCCTTAAATTTCCTAAGTTACCTTAAAATTGACTTCATTTTGAAAAAAGAAAGAAAAAAAAAATCCAGAGAAAACCCAATTCTCCGTTCTCCAATTTTGCCTAAAACTGTAATTTTTAGGCCAGCTTTGAAACTTTTCTGACACAACAGGGCTTTTCTCCTTCCACTAAGAAAGATCAACTAAAATTCTGTTTTTAAGACTTCAATTGGGAGAAATTTCTAGAAAGCAAGCTATCAAAAAAGTAAGATTTTTTAATTTACCTGAGCATTTAGAAAAGCTAAATCTAAATAAAAAGAGAAAGAAAAATTTAAACAGGTTAAAATACGGAAAGTAGTTTTTTCTGGAATTTTTTCTCATGGCGCGGGGCCCCCAGAAGTGCGGGGCCCGTAGCATTTGCTACTTCTGCTCTATGGCTAATCCAGCCCTGTCCCGGACCCAAGGAGCAAGAAAAATTTGTAGACCACAGCATAACTGGGATTAAGCGAAGTGCATTTGCACGCATGTAAAAAAAAAAATTCGAAACGTTACTGATTATTTCCGTGGAACGGTTCCCTCAGGTTTGCATCTATTTAAAAAATTAAGTAGCTACCAGTTTGTTTGGCATTCTTGGCTTCCTTGTTGTTTTCCACCTCCAGCTCAGTTACTCCTATGCCGGGCTGATGAGTGCTAATAAGCACGAAACTGCACTCCTCGGCTGGAATTGACTGGGCTGGCGTTGTATTTCGTGTATTTGAAATTTAGTTCAGTATACCGCTAAGATCGACTTAAATATCAAGTGTGCCGTAAAGACAAAAAGATTGAGAAGCATTTCTTTAGAGCCAGCAAATTGATCTCGTGTTCTGGTGCAACATACTACATTTTTTTAAATAATACAGCAGCGGTCGATATTCAAAATTTTATAACGTTCAATTTCCGAACATGATAAACATCTAAGAACCTGTAGTTAATCAATAGAAGAATCAATCAATCAAAAGTCTTAGAAACAATCAATGCTCCGAAATTCAATTTCCTGCACTTAACGAACATGATTGATGGCCGATATTTGAGTACTTCACTATGAATAACCTGATATTTCAAATTTAGGAAAAAGAAAGCCGTTTTTCTTGATTCCTTAACATCGAATAAAGATAAATTACACCCGCATTCCAATCGCATGAGAATAAAACAAACTTGTAAAATGAGTTTATTTTAACGCAAACGAACAGTAAGTTTCCCTTTTAATAAGGCCATATCACGAAAGAGACTCGATAATGACTTAGCAGATATCTGATCGTACAATATTATTTTTTGTATAAAAACGTTTTGCCCTGTGGCAACAACGCCTACTACAGCTATCGGCTGACATTTCATCCATCATTTGATTCCTTAGGGCTGATGTTCATGAATCAAGGCAAGAGACTTTCTTCTTTAGATTTCTTATTCGTGTTTTGTTTTCTAATGTGTAAAATATTTCATTAGCAGTTTCGGGAATTCATTCATAAATATACAGTTCGTTCAGAAAAATAATCGATAAATTGTGAACAAACGTAGTAAGTTACTAAATAGAAAAATAACGGAGGAAATAGAGTTTGTAATACGCATTTGAAAGGAAATGATTTATTTTTTCTTTTTAAATCATGGCCGTAATTGAGCAGTGGGTTTTAGGGTTTGAACTGCTCCAAAATATTGCCAAAACGATTCTAAAATATGCTTTTCGTTATCGTTTTTTTTTTTTGAGAAACTTATTATTTCTATTTTATTTTATTTTATTTTATTTCTTCAATATCATTTAAAAAAAGGAATTATTATTCTTTTTGTCGAATTATACAAACTCAGCATTTTAGCTGCAATATTTATTTTTATTGTAGTAGTTGTGATCATTTGTTTCTTACAAAAAATACAGATTTTTCCTTCAGATTTTGAATACCAAATGTAAACGAAAACAGCAATATCCTTTAAATTTAAAAGTGCCAAACTCTGTATTTTACATATTTTAAAGGTCAAAAACTACGAATTTACGAAGTATTCTTTCGAATGCGCGTACATGAGTACACACACCTTTTTTTTTAATTACTAATTAAAAGACATCGAATATTTAACCGAGGGGAAATTATGTAATGACGCATTAGATTTTTTTCTTAATTTAATAGACACGTCATATTTTACATTTACCCATATAATTAATGCCTTTAATTATATAATATCATATTAATGCCCTTAAAGTAGCATCTCCTCATTTAAATAACCTTCTGTAACAAAATGCAATAGAATATTCGAATAAAATCAAATTTTATCTGTTATACAATAGATTTCATGAGCAAATGTCTTGACGAAAACTTCGCCAAAACAACTGGCCTAAATATATGGGTACCGTAATGCTCAAAATATGATGCAGCTCTCACTTAATTTTATTATTTACTAGTGGCACCCGCACGGCTTTGCCCGTAGTAGAAAATTAAAAGGTCATTTGGTTCGCCTGTATATTAACAAATAATGGAGGATGAATTTCTCGCCAATTGGCTATGTTAAATGGTTCGCCCATGTTACGGTTCCACGTTATGATGATTTCGCAATTTACTATTCCACGTTGTGATCATTTGCTCGGAAAAAGTTTCTTAAAATTAGAATGTAAAAAGAACATAATCGAATTTTCAAAAAATCGCTTCGAGGAACCCACCATGCTACAAACCTCCATGCTACAAACTAACTTTGTGCCAAATTTCATGAAAATCGGCCGAACGGTCTAGGCGCTATGCGCGTCACAGACATCCTACAGACAGACTTTGAGCTTTATTATTAGTAAGTAAAGAAGAAGAGTTAGTCTTACTTAGTAGGGGAAAAAGGAGCACATGTGAACAATTTTTTTCATTTCTTTATTTTTTTAAAAATATTATTAATTCCTCAAAGGAAAAGTGTCCCAATGACTGAAAACACTTTTCTTTGTATGACGGATTTTTTTAAAAAAATATTTCTTTTTTTATGGTATGTATTTTTTAAAAACGTCTGCAGTTATTCGTATGTGCCCTAGAGGGGGCACATGTGAACAGGCCTGGGGTACATATGAACACGGGTAAAAAAGGCAGGACAAGAATCATATTTTAACGGAAAATTCTTCAATATGAAACATGTACCTAAATAACAATTACGTTGAAGGGTTTGGAACATATACAGCTTCAGTTTCAATTGTACAGTTATTGTTTCACTAAGAAAATATTTTTCCCGAATATATAACTGCGTACTGTCAAATTCTGAAGTCTCGTAATCTGTTCTGATTACTAAATAGTAAGGTGGAGCGAAAAAACGAATTTTTTTTTTTTTTTTTGCGAGTTGCTATAGTGCGAAACAGTTGCGATTGGTAAAGACTTAAAAGACAAAAAAAAAAAAAAAAAAAAAAAAAAAATTTTTAATCGCATAATATCTTCCAATCGCGCAACAAGCATGAAAATTCGGAAAAATGGAAAATTTTATGTTTTTTTACGGATTTTTTTAAAAATTTTTGTGTCAAAGTTTTTTTTAAATTTCTACGACGGAAAAGTTGCGATTGGTGACGCCTTGAGAAATTAAAAAGAAATGTTGAAATTGAACAATATATACCTTCTGATTCAGGAAAAAGCCTAAAAAATTGAAAAAAATTGAGAACCCAGTAATATAGGGAAAATCATTTTAAAATGCACTATATTCCACATACACATTAATTTATTTCTTGATATTGAAGCTATGTTCTAACCATGCAGAAGTCCCATTCTTTACTGTAATTAGTCATTTTAAGATGATAAAAAATTATAAAATATTTAGAAAAATTTCTACCATCCAGAACACAAGTGGAACTATTTTAAGTGTGACTTGTTGAATCTAATTAATCCGATATTTTGGAAAACTCCGACACAATTGATCTGGATTTCAATGTTGCTTGTTAGCCATCTCTTTAATTCGCAAACTTTAAGCGAAGCCACGTGTCTTCTCCAAACTCCGGATAAGCCAAAGACGTAGCGAATAGCAGTGTTTCATATCTAAATGAACACGAATTTCACTAGACTACTTAGACATCATAGGTTATGATGGTACTAAAATTTATACCAGGTGAAAAGTGGCGCTATTCGTCAATTCGAAATTTATGTTGGACGACCATTGACGAAATTTAATTAATGATATGCCATGATTAGTACTAAAGAGTAAATTAATTGTTGGTTTTAAAATTAATTAAATTTCAACGCACATTTGAAACTATCATCATTATTAATATTTTCTATAATAACAAAGTTTTTCACTTAAGTAAAGATTTATATAAATATAACCTAGTCGATGTCAGTGTACGGATTCACATTAAGACTGAAACAGTAATGGGAACAATAGTATAGTGGTTAGCATACGTTTTTGCTAACTCAAACTTTGGGTGTTTGATTCCCGACCCTGACAATCTGTAAAAGTAAAAATGATTAAATTCGCAGAAATATTCTAAGTCCGGAAGAAAATCAACCTCTCAATAGATGGCGCCACGAACGTTCTTAAAAGTTGCCATCCAAAAAGTAAAAAATTTGGTTACCATAACAACAAGGTTTGCCATTCCCTAAAAACGAAGGTTTCAAGAAAAACGACCAAGTCCAAAAACGCGCCAAAATACCTTCGTAATATTTCATGACAAAGTGTGAAAGCGCGGGCGCGCGAAAACCCTCCGTTATCTTCTTCAAGTTCCAGGTGCAGGGGGGGGGAGGGACGGCGGTGGGGAGGGACGGCGCAGCCGAATTGCATAATAAAGCTGCGCCGACTGTCGGTGAACTGTCCTTTTCTCCCAACTGTTGTGAAAAATTACCGGTAATAGATTTTCAAGTAATTGACTGTACAGGGCACAATTTAGAAGTAAACAGAAAATGCTTGAGTAAGGATCAAAGGTATCTTTTGGATATATCTCAATCAATAAAGTTTTACTATTGTCCAAACGATTAGTCATATCTTAAATTCCGGCCCACTCTCATATTCCAGATTGGTCACTTGTGCAAACAGACTTTACGTAAATGTAACGATCCTATCAGATGTGTTAAAACACATTGTTACTTTTATCTTGAGATGTTACATGCTAGTCTGGTTTGAAATAATGAACTGCAAAAACTTCGCGAACGGTCCCATTCATGTTTACAAAAGAATTTAAACCTGTGGATACTTGCCTGAGAACCTGGAACAATTTGTTTTACCCTGTCATTGGAAGAATCTCATTTTTTGCGCATCCCGAAAACTTATTGATATCCATGGTTTTTGATGAAAGTAAGCACGTATGAGAACTGGAGTATTTAAAAGGTTTCAAAAGCCAGAGTGTTTGTTTCTAAAAGCAAAAACATCAGAAACTTTGTTATTCCATCCCTAAATTTCGAAGCCACTGATCACACAGAGATTATTGCTTGAAGCACGACAAAGTTATCTCCGCCACTTTTTCTTCGAAACGTTACTGACGAAGACAGTAAATATTTTATTAGAACAAGTACTACACCGGACTTATTCCCCTGCCATTACGCAAGCCGTCGGAAGATGATGCGTGAAGACGGAGGGTTCACTTAAAGTTTGCGAATTGAAACCAAAAGATGGCTACATAAGAGAACATTGAAATCCAGATCAATTTATACTCATGTTTCCAAAAAATTTTGATTACAAATTAAGTTCTACAAGTAACACTTAAAAAATAAGACTTGTATACTGGATAGTTGAAAATTTGTTAAATCTTTACTAATAATAAAGTTGAAAGTCTCTCTGTCTGTCAGGATCTCTGTGACGCGCATACCACCTAAACCATTTCGGCCGATTTCCATGAAATTTGGCATAGATTTAGTTTGTAGCATGGAGGTTAGTGTGTGTCTTATAATGCACTTTTTAAAAAAGTTTTGAATTTCTTATGGGGCACCCCTTTAATTGCTTCCTTTTGATGAAAAAATACACACATAAAAGTTTCATAGAATTTGAACATAATTAAGGGGGTGCTACCAGTGATTAAAATTACATTCATTGTGAAAAAAATGGTGTAAAAATCAACTCTTGACATATTTTTAATCAACATGAAATTAGGTTGGTTGGGTTTAACATAACACAAATACTTATTTCTTATATATACCAGAAAATAATAAGAATTTCATGGTTGTCATTTAATGTAATAATGTCAAAAATGCATTTGAAAATTCGGTAATGCCATTCATATCACAGGTTTACACTTTCGGTCTTTTACCTTCAGCAATATTGTAATTTTTCTCTTTGTTACTTCCATGTGACAATACAAACTTTTCACTGATTGCTACTTGTTATCCAGACTAAATAAATAAATTTAAAAAAAAAATAAAAAGAGAGAGAGTTCACAAATTTTACAGCAGTGGTAGCACCCTCTAAATATTATTCAATTTTTTATTTTTCATATATGAGAATTTTTTTTTCAACCAAAGGAACAAAATGAGAGGGTGCCCCATGAAAAAATAACACCTTTAAAAATAAGACGCACCCTAAAAGAAGAAAAGCTGAAATTCTCAATGGTCAATTCAAGCAACGGTTCGGTTCAACTCGAAGACTGAAGGCAAGGCCACGTATATTCCATATATATACACAACAAGCACGAAACTGCAGTCCTCGGCTGGAATTGACTGAGGTGGAGGTGTATTTCATGTATTTCTGCATTAGCCCTAGCTATAGGGCGATAACTTACTGAATGTACTTACTATGATTTAAAAAATTAATTTAATGTTCTTTGTTGCCACCAAAATTCTCAAAGTTAGCTTACATAACTGGTGCGTGGTGGCGTAGAAACGATACATATTCAATTTGACATATCATTAAAAATTTCATAATTTAGAGGAAAATTTTAAGTATATGCATCTAGACAACGAAAACTAACCAATAAACGTCACATCATATTTTTTTTCGCACGATTTGTAATAATTGTGATTAAATATTTAAAACTACTACTGAGTAAAACCTTGGTTTTTTCCAATGCTGTTTCTTATTCTTTTGGGCTGTGTCGCTTTCCTTGCCAGGGTGTGATGTCATAAACGTCAGCAATTGCATTTTTTACCAACTGTAATCGCTGTTGTAATCATAATTACTTTTTTGGCAGAGCATTATAATGAGGTTGTTTCCTTCAGTCAAAAGTCCTACTTTTAGTCACTGAAATTGATAGAATAAGCAAAAAAAAAAAAAAAAAAAAAAAAAATGGATCGAGAAAATATTATTATTTTCCCAACAGTTATGTTTTTAATTAATTTTTTAAACATCCGATTTTTTCAAACAAGGCGTGGTCTTTATGACGTCACAAATGATGCACTTTGGTGCATCTTCCTACCGCAGAAGCGTAAATAATGAAAGCGCACCGATTAAAGTTATTTTTTAAGAATATTAAACTTAGTCAATTTATTTAAAAAATGGTCAGATCCTAAGATCCTATAAGCATGCTCTTTCAAAAAAAAAAACTTTTAAAAATTTTGAAACGACCCCCCATTGTAATCGTAAACATAGCCTCCTTTTTTTTTTCTTTTTTCCGAATTTACTTCCCAGCGCTAATAAAAGCAAACTATAAAAAATTTCAGTGAAGTCAGTCCAATAGTTTCTGAGTGTACCTCGAACATACACAATTGGAGATTTACTTTTATTTATATGAAGATTTTATAAGCAAACCTCCTTCCGAATTTTATCTTTAACGAAAATCACATTTTTACAAAAACGATGGTATTTTAACTAGGCGAATAGAGATCATTTGCGGAACTCGGGTTGAAGAACTCTGACATAAGAAACTACTGCACTGAGTGCTGTTTACTTTTTCAACTAACTGATGCGAAGAGTTGAGTTGCATGACAGTGAAGTAAATATGGCAGGACAATGACATCTCATTTTGTAGACAAAAGTCCGCTCCTCACTTTGGTGAAAAGATCATCAATCAGATGACTTTTAAATTTTGCTGCAAGCTGACAAGTTGAGGAAAATACCTGGATAAGTGTGAAAAGTTACTTATCCATGCATCGTATTGAATTAACGCTGCATGGCAAGAACAAAAAATGAATAAATAAAAAATAAAATGCATAAAATAAACAAATAAAGATGATAACAATAATAATAATTAAATAAAAAACGTTCAGCGTTCATTATTTTTTTTTACGTCTTGAATTAAAATTATGTTTCTCGCTATCACGAATTGCGATAGTATCCTACTCGTTGAGTTTCTTTTTTCTACCAATGGAATGGAACGGAAATGGCCAAGAAAATTTCCCCGGCATTTGGCGATTTTCTAGAATAGGTAATAATACGAGGCATAGTCATCTTTATCTTTACTAACAATAAAGCTGAAAGTCTCTCTGTCTGGATCTCTGTCTGTCAGGATCTCTGTGATGCGCATAGTGCCTAGACCGTTCGGCCGATTTTCATTTGGCACAGAATTAGTTTGTAGCATAGGGGTGTGCACCTCGAAGCGATTTTTCGAAAATTCAATGTGGTTCTTTTTCTATTCCAATTTTAAGAACAAAATTATCACAAGATGGACGAGTAAATAACGAAATTATCATAACGTGGAACCGTAACATGGGCACAAGCCAATTGGCAAGAAAATTCACCATACATTATTTGTAAATATACAGGCGAACCAAAAGACTTTTTAATTTTTCTATTACGAGCAAAGTCGTGCGGGTACCAGTAGTAAAAAATAAAATGTGATTAGGTTGCGGTAATAAAGATAAAGATTGTATGGCCGGTATCAAACCAGTATACTTATTATCAAGATTATTTACAGCGTATAACGTTATGTATTTTTATTTCTTAATAATCTTAAATGATGGGAACTAGTAATCTTTAAATTTTGTAATTGGATGAAGTTTTCCTGTTTAAGTTTATATGTATGGTTTTTCCTGACAAAACGTGATTTTACGCAAAAAAAAAGAAAAAAAAAAGGTAAATTCTCTCTATTTGAGTTAAGCCCTGAAAAAATTATGAATAAAAGCCACCCTTTTTACTTCCTTTTACAAAAAAGAAAGTATTGTATCCGCGAAAAAATTTTCACTCAAAATGTGGTTTTAATTTCTATTTTGCTCACCCCCGAATTAATGTTGAGTTTCTTTTTCAACCCGATCACACGCGGCTAAGTGCTTTAGAACGAATAGACGCCCGGAAATATCCATTTGGACATTCTCTGAGTTAATTACAACGACTTTTCGCTTGACGTCCGTATGTACGTATGTATGTATGTGCGGATGTGCGTATGTATGTCGCATAACTCTAGAACGGTATGTCCTAAAAAGTTGAAATTTGGTACGTAGACTCCTAGTGGGGTCTGGTTGTGCACCTCCGTTTTTGGTTACATTCGGCTGTTTCAAAAGGGGTCTTTTACACCTTTTTTGGGGGGAAATCAATGTTAATTTCAATGCAAACTCAAGTGGTGTTATAATTTATGCAAAAATTTGGCAATTTTTCGCCAAGCTTTTGGTCGCCAAGTTTTGTCACCAACTTGGCGACAAATTTGGCGATTTTTTTTTACAAATCTGGTTTCAATTCGGCCATTTTTGGTGACATTTGGTGAGTTAACTATTGAATCACAATAAAATTGCCAATAATGAGGAAATAACTTTTAGTTGGTGTAAAAGGAAGTCATGTGATGCACACATCAGCTCGTTTTAAAAAAGTTAACAGGCATCGCATGTTGCATACCAGCCACAACTTATTAAAGAACCTTCTTTAAACTTATTAAAGAACCTTCCAGTATCATTTATATTTATTCAAGTCAAATTCACAAGTGTAATTAGGATTTAAAAATAAATTAATTATGCTTTTAACTTATAATACAGCAATAATGTATAATTATACTTCTGCAGATTTATTACTGCATCAAATAGTGATCTACCAAAGATGCATGGATATAGGACATTATTACAACTTTGACCATACCAAACTGATGATAAATTTCCTATCAAGTTATTTTTATTAGGTTAGACTGCGTGTTAGACCGCTCCTCTTTTTCACTGTTTACACGTAGCAATTCAATTGCTTATTTTAATATATTTGCTAAGGGAAAAAGAATCGTTTTTTTTTCAATATATATTTTGCATTGTTTTCACCTGGATTTCAGTAAAAAATTGTGCAGAGACTATGGTTCTAAAATTTTTAAAAATGTTTGAAAACGTTCATTAAATAAAATGAATTGATTAATGTTACGGTGGTGTGATCTTGTCAAATTTTCAAAAATCTTGACGTGATGGGCATTCAGAAAATTTCGTTGCAATGTAAAAAATTAACTAGAGCAATTAGGCCACCTAATCAAGCACTATTAGGCCATAAAAAATCATTTTAGAAGTTCTATCAACATTTAAAATTATCCGCCAAATTGATAGAACGACGTATTGTGGTCGTAGCCAATTTTAAATAACATCGTGCCAGAGCCAATCCATTAAAGAGTAAAAATCTCATCAAATATATAAATTGGGTTGTCAAAAACCATTAAAATTTAGAAATACCGGGAATTTAGCGCAGCGTGGAACAGCTTCAGATTCTTTGATGAGCTTTCTGCAATGATAAACTGCTGAAAAACAAAAATTTGATATTCAATTGTGAAAATTGTTAGTGAGGCGGAAGAAGTCACTAATTTTTTCCGTCTTAACCGTAACGTTCATTTTAATTTATGTTAAGTAGGGAATGTGGAGCAAAGTGCAATGGTTAAGATGACTGAGCTTTTTCAAAGTGAACAAATTGAATTTTTTTTTTTTTTTTTTTTTTGAAAATTACAGTATATAAAGAAAGAACACTGTATTTTATGATAAAACTTGCATAGAAACATTATTTTTAATATTTGGCAGTAAAGTTGTGCCTTCAAAAAAAGAAAAAAGTGGAAAATTTTCACTTCTTTTTTTTTTTATGGGGCAAAGTGAAAAATGAAATATTTTTCGAATGAAATATTTTATATTAGAGTGTCAAAAGTATTTTTGAACACATTAAAGAATGTGGTAATAAAAATAAGGGGGTAATTGAATAAATGAAAAGATAATAAAACAATAAACTAAGTAATAAATAAGTTAATTAAGTCATATATGAGGAAAAAATATTGAGTGAATAAAATATTGAATGAATAAGAAAATAAGTGAAGGAATGAATTAATAACTGAACTATTAAATAAAGGAACGGGGGGGGGGGGAATAAATTATTTAATAAATGAACACGTAAGTGATTTAGTAAATGATTGAACAAGTCAACGAAATGAACTATTTCACTTTTCCCAGCATGCACTCGACTAATTGTGAAAAATGTTAAAAATACAAATAAGCTAAATACTAGCTAAATAAATACTGCACCGAATATTCGAAGGTCCCAATAATTCAGCTGGCTTGAGCAGGCGGTGTATTTCATGTATTTCTGCCTCAGCACTGGCTAAAGGGCGGTAACTTACTTTAAAAAAAAGGTCCCAATAATTGTTTAAAAAGTTAAAAAGAAAAACTTTATCATTTGATAATGTTAAAATACTTTTTGTCTTACAACAAAATATTACAATTTGAGAACTTTTTTTAAAAATTGCTTGTATTATCATATGCTTTGATTTTTAGAGGTAATTTTTTCTTGACTGGAGTATCCTACATGTGTTAATACATAGTTAAAATATTACTAGGTAAGCGGCGCTAAAAGCAGAGTAAATATTTCACCATTTCACTTTGCCCCGCTATCTTTACTTTGCCCCACATTCCCTTAAGTGACATTTTTTATGTGAACCTAACTTAATAAACAAAATGTCCGTTTTAACTAGGGATTGCAATATCGGTATTCGGTATTTTTAAAACGTGATACCGCAACACCGGTACTTATACCGGGATTAGAAATTTCTCCAAAAAGTATCATAAATATTTTGTTTCGTTGACATATTTCATAATTTTGTGCAAAAATTGTATCACATACTGATGAAAACAAATTACGAACAACTATAAAGTGAAGGAACAAATGTAATAAAAATCAATAATTGTAAGTAACGTGATGCATCTATTGAACTGCCTCTAAGCCTAGAGCTCAATTTAGTGCCCAAATTTCCTGCAGTTGAAAAAACTCTGAATTCACGCAGGTCGGTGGTACTGTTAACAATGCGCGATATACCGCCTCTAATTACCTCGAAGTCTTTCATCTTCAACTAATCTTGCGTATTATTTTTGGATAAATCGTTTTGTGTGTGTGTATTAATCTTATTATTATTCTTATTATTATTTGAATTTATAGTAGAGGTGGGCAATGTCGTTCTTTTTAATGATCCGTTCATCAGAGGATCGTTCATTCGTTTGATCCGTTCATTTAACTCGTTCATTTAAAAAAGTTGCAGATGATCTCTCTGCACGACGTACTCACGTACATCCGAAATGTTTCATTAGATCAGTAATATTCTTTGAAGGAAAAACTAGTAAAATCCTCTAAAAGTAAGAAAATATGCCTAAGAAAAATGAATTTAAAAAAAAAAAAACTCTATTCAGGTTCAACTGTATAAAGCAATTATAGTTCATTTCGTAATATATTTCTCAGTTTCCGAATGGTAAGAGATGTTTTCTATTCCAAAATACGCAGGTTCCATTTCAGTATGTCACAAAATTAAGTTATTAAATTTTAATATCTAAAAAAATACACTGTTTGTGACATAAGAAAATTTGCAAAATTGAACTTACGTGAAAAAGTGCACTAATTCTAAATAGAAATATCATGTTCCCAAGTGTAGTATGGTCACGGGAGGAAAAAAACAAAAAATAATTTTGAATGTGTACTTTAAGTTACATTTTAAAAATGTAAATCACGAAATAAATAAAAGAGATAATTACAAAGGTAGAAATAATTTTAAAAAAACGAAACAGGCTATAATATAAAGCACGAGAATAAAGGACTGTTTATTAAAACTATGTACGTTAAATAAACATAAACTTAACAAAACTATTATAATCATTAAACAACTGCATTTTGGATAAAAACTGGTGTAAGTTGTCGAAACTGACCTTTTTTGATCCCAAAACAAACACCTGTCAACCATTAAATCTACCCAAAATAAAGAAGTGCGTTCCTTGAAATATTTGTTCCCAGTTACAGCACTTCATATATATATATAGTATTACCAATAGACCATGTATAACGAAAAAAGTAACAGCAGATATATTGGTAGCTCAGCCGAAGCACCGGATAACTTAATTTAAAAAAAAGACTTGCCTAAATATTAAGAAGCTTCAAAATTATTCCACAGTACCAATGATAACAGAAAAAACTACTTTTTTAAATGGGGAAAAAATTAGACAGTAATAATTCTTAAAATAATTATTAAAAATCTTTGGATATTGAATGTAAAATCGGATACTTGGAAGTTACAAAGTTCAAAATAAAGCCAAATCAATATAGGAAGGATGTTATAGAAGACAAAAGGATTGCCAGAAATGTGATAAAAGGTATTTTTAGAAATAATTTTAGCAACAGAATGCGTGAGAAAGATTTTAGCAAGTACGTGGACAGGAAGTGTTAAGTCCAAACAATAAATAAAAATGCGATTTTATCACAAGTGCATCAATACAATGTTCCGTACTGCTCACCGTTCAAAAGAACGGTCGTTCATTTTTTAGGTGAACGAACGGATCCGTTTATTTTAAAGATTCGTTCATTTTGACCCGTTCGTTCATGAACGACACATCCCTAATTTATAGCCAGTCGTACTTTCTCTTCGAGAGACGATCTTTCAGATATTTTTATTTAATGATATTCTATTAGTTCGTACTTTCGAAACCAAATTTTTGCATCAGTAGATTGATTTTGGTACTATATCATGGAAAAAGGAATGTACATTTAAAACAAAAGTGGATTAAGTTCAATTAAAAACTGTTTCATTAAAACTATTTATTATTTTTAGCTAATACCGAAAATAACGGTATTTTACCTCGGTGAATACCGGTACTACGAAATTGCAAAATAGCTCGGAATACCGGTATTCGGTATACCGGTATCCCGGTTTTGTAATCACTAGTTTTAACCGTTGTTGTATTAGCAGAGTTCAACTGTATTTATTATTTGAATTATTATTAAAATTCCAAACAGCATTTGAACCATTGTAAATGTTTGGAGTGAGAACGCGACAGCTTCAATACATAGCAATTAGTCACATGTACACTGTAAAAAAAAACCGGAAACGTTTCTGAGTATATCGTGCAGCTGCGGTTCATGAAATTTTCAAAAACGTTTCTGAGTATTTCGGAATTATCTTTCTGTAATGTCCAGAAACGTGTCTGAGTATTTCGGAATCCTCTTTCAATGTTTCTGAGTATTTTGGAATACTCTTTCTGTATTTTTCAGAAACGTTTCTGAGTATTTCGGAATCCTCTTTCCGTAATTTCCAGAAATGTTTCTGAGTATTCTGTGCAGCTGTGGTTCATGAAAGTTTCGAAAACGTTTCCGAGTATTTCGGAACTCTCCAAACAATTTTCAAAAACGTTTCCGAGAATTTCAGAATCCTTTTTCCGTGATTTTTTCTAAAATATAATTTTTTACTATAGTATTGCATATCATATCAGTTTCAGTTCATTCATATCTAACAGCAATGAAACAAGCAATTTTAGAATCATTCGTGGATTTTTTTTTCTGAATTTCTAATGACAAATAGCATGGTTAACAGCGTAACATATGCACAGTTATAAATTTTTGAAAATTTATGAAAAATTTTGAAAATTTTGAAATAATATAGTAGTTTCATTCCTAATCACAAAATCGTCAGGGGATGGAAGGGGGGGTACTTTCTCAAAAGTGGGATTGTTTGTTAAACAATCTTAAACTTCAGTTTTTCTCTCAATATTTTCAAGACAAAATTATCAACATATTGTACTTCTAATGCATAACTTAAAAACATATCTTGTATTAAACTTGATAGCTTTTATTTTCGGATAAAATTTGACAGAACTTACCTTCCCTTCGCGTCAAGGACGAACAAAGTGTACTGAAAAGTGCCAACAGAGAAATTGGTGAATTTAAATATGACACCAAGTCCTCCTGTTGGAACCATTCGGGTTGATTCTTCTGTTCTTGCGCTTTTTCAGTTCATCACAAATATAACTACTTAATCAAAATAGGGTACTGATTTTATTTTTACAATGTGCGCAAAATGCATTATGTATTTTATTTATTAAAACATTGAATTCTATTGCATGATTACTCCATTTCATATATACGAGATTCCCCCCCCCCACACCATAAGAGTGATGGTGAACCCATAAAATGCTATAAAGTGCCCCCCCCCAAAAAAAAAGCAATCCCTGAAAATGTCAATGGCAGTCTGCGTGGTGAACGCCCTTCGTCTTCTCCCCATATGTACATTGTATATTAATAACATAGTATTTAAAAAATGATCACTTTTAAAACAATGACATGAAATAATATTTCTTTTTATTTCGGCTTGTAAATGCAGCTGTTTCATTTTTGCCACTGACTCATTCCTCCTGACTGTCCTATATTAAACTAGTATATCCACGAGGGAAATGTTATTTACCGAACAACTAATGTCAAGGAATTTTTTATTGTCCACCACATTTAACAAAATGAATAAGCACATGAATTAATTGTATAACTATGTTGCTTACTAATAGATAACTGGGCCATTTTCTAATAGTACAACTATTTTTAAATAAATGAATAAATTATAATAAAAAAAGATAAATAATACTGGCACATTTTTTGTGAGGCACATTACAATACTAGAAAACATTTGCATTACCATATTTTTAATGAATTAAACAATTGATTTTTTTTTTTGAACCAATGTATTTTATATCCAAGTATTTCGAAATAACTTTTCTATGATTGCTTTTCAAATATAAATCTTATTTCTTTTGCGTAATTAATCAGTTTCAATTAGTTACAACAAATAGTACACTGCGCACATAGGTATGTAGGATAACTTAAAATTAATTCGATAAACCCAAAAACAGTAACAATTGGAGCCTCATCAAATGCAAATGAACAAAAATATAAATGTATATAACAACATGTTTTAAAATATTCATTAATACTTACAAATGAACATGAGCGGAAGAAAATCTAAGTACCTCCATTACAACTGAAAAAGTAATCCAAAGGGTTTCGTTTCATTAAGTATAAAAACGGGTGTTCAAACTATTCACGCTTGAACACACAATATATATGTAATCATGGTCGCACCGGCAATTGTAAAGAAGCAAATCGTTATTAACTAACTTAATAGCTGCGTACATCGTCTAAAAAATCAAGGGCAGCCCGAAATGCAAAGGCGTAAAACTAGTTTCGACACAATTTACTACTCTCTAGACATGAAATAACAAGCAATCCAATGCTAAACAGTTGCTGACTGCAGCAGCCATAGAAAAGGAAAAAAAATAAGCTCTCGTTATTTCCGACTCACTGGCGCCAGTGTTGGAAGGATAAAATAAGTTTCGAAGCATTGCGCCTCACTTCCGCTTCTAGATTTTTTGAAATAACAAAAAGCTTTCTGAATATTGAGGAGTTTGCTATTGGATGAAGGATTCTTATTATTTCGGAAACGTTTCCGATACACCCAGAAACGTTTCCGAAATTTGTTACAGTGTAGATAACATTATATTTTATTAAAACGTCATTGAAGTTTCATAAAAGAAAACTCTAATGCATTATTTAATGTAAAAGCAAATTCTTAAAAAATACATTTTAAAACATTTTTTTATTCGCGCGGCTCTTACTTATTTATTTATTTATTTTATTTTATTTATTTATTTATTCATTTATTTTTTGAAATCTAGAGCTTTAACCGTCTTGCACAGGGGTGTTAATTTAAACAAGTTAATATAAAACGAACTGTAAATTAGAAAGTCGAAGTTTCTGCCGAAATCTCTTGGTTTTCTGGAGCGTGCCAAGAAAGTAGTCGAAATTATTTTTTTTTAAATCAAGTCATACAAGTTTCGAACAAAAAAATGCTAATTATAAACTTGGTTTTCAAATTATACATTTACTTCTAAATTTTAGAGCGAGTTTTTAAGCTTTCCACGTACCGGCGAATGTTTAGATTTTTCATGAAGTGAAATTAAAAAAAAAAAATTACGGTATGCAAAAAATCTTATTGCGCATGCTCTGATTGCAGTTTTGTTTATACATTACTTCCCCGCCATCGAGAACTAACTAGAAGAGGAAGAATTCTGGATTTTAAGATGTTATGTATTAAAAAGTCATTAAGGTTATCAGTACAAAATTACTTTTATTTCCTGGTTTTATTCCTAAAATTTCAGAAATTCTGTTCCTTGAGTATCAATGATTCATCACACCTACGCTTTCGCATCAACTAATAAACTGTTGAAATCTCGAATTCTTTTGCTTTTGGGAAAAATATTCGAAGTATAATTTCCTCAATATTGTTCTCTCTGACACATAATGAAGTGTCCATCAAATTATTTATCAACTTTCGATTACAAGTGAGAAATTGAAACCGCAAAAACCACAATTCTTGTGGAATGGAAAGGAATACCAGTTTAAATCAATGGAATTCCATTTCCGTGCAGAACATGATTCAGAGAAGGAAAATTATCTGAGTACAATAACATCTAAATAGTCCAATGGAAGACTTCCTTAATTATCGTTAATATTGAAGTGAGAACGTTTCATGAAAAAAGTTTGAACAATTTTAAAACGTAAGCATTGAAATCTAACAAGTAAAATAATATCTCTTACCAAACTTTGAATAAACATTTTGCGAAGGTCGAATTTTCCTGTGTCTTATCAGTGGCTTAGCCAGGAGTTCATTTGGGAAGGGGGGGGGGGAATCCAATTTTACATAAAGTTTTTTTTTTTTTTAAAGAAAAACATACATTAAAAACGGAAGTCCTCAAATCTAAGTTTTCTTAAAAGGCCTCTAACAAACTAATAATTCTGATTTTTAAAATGTTTTTACCGCAACACTTTTTTAACAAAAGAACTAAGACCACGTTTTGGCTTTGAAGTTGCTTCTTACCTATAACTACACTGTAAGTGTCATGGGCGCTCATATGCAAAGTTGCAGGGGGGGGGGGGCTCAAATATTTTCCTCGTGGTTTAGATGGATATTTTCCCCGTGGAAACTGATTTCAGGACAGATTTGAGTCATTAAAATATTAAAATTTGACATTTTTCATAACTTATTCATTAATGGCTGGAGAATTTTTTTTTTTTTACATTTTTGCAAAGAAAAAAAGTAGTAAAAACAAGGAAGTTCTAATTTCAAAGGGGGGCTCAAGCCCTTCTTTGAAATTAGAAGGCAAGGGGGGAAATTAGGAGCCCCCCTATATGGGCGCTTTTGGTAAGTGTCTTTTGATTTAACATCAATTTTTTGTGAAATAATTAAGTTTTTTAAAGAAAAAAAAATGTATGTTTTTGAATACGATTTTTATTACCGCTTTTGTAAGGAGTAGGATTAAATGTACTTAAACTCGAGTTTTCTTGTACTGCACGAGCAGTAAAATTATAAGTAAGAAATGCACATTTTCAATTTTGAATTTTTAAACTCATTTCAAGGAGGACCGCCCCCCCCCTTTCCCAGACTCCCTGGACCCCCCTCCCCTTGGCTGACTCCTTTATTGAGTCTGATATGCTGTACAAAAGCAAACTATTGCTATGAGCGAATTTATTTAACAGAAATTGTAATTTTATTACAAATGAACAACAATTCAAATTTTATTACGAGTGATATTATTGGGATAATAGGGGAAGGTTGCCGTCAATGAACCGTTTTCATGACTAGACCGTGAAGATATTTCCAGTACCAGAGTTTGTACAGACGCATAACCAGTTTTAGTACCTTCCTTTGTCTGAAAACAATCTACTGCAGAGTCGTCAAATAGCTAAAACTATTTAATCATATTGTTAATCAGTCAGAAAAGATTTCTACCATTTTCTTACTAATTAATGAGATTCTCATTTAGTTATAACATGCTTTGAATATCACTGATCAATCAAACGTGAACATTGACTTAAAAGATTGCCTTTTCAAATACAATGCCCCATACTTCATGTTTCATCATAATTCGTCACAGCAGTAACATCAACAAGAATATTCGAAAAGACGCAGTTGCTACCATTGGATCACTAGGTGTTTCCACGAATGGACCACCTGACAAAGTGGTTCATTCATGGAAAATCTCAAATATTGTTGTAACTTAAGCTCAATTACCTTTGAAAATTGCTCAATTGTTTTAAAACAAATATGACAATGAAAAAAATAATCTCATTTACTTATGAAAATTCTTATACTTAATTATAATTTCAAGGCAATTTTTTTTTTATAAAATAGATTAAAAACTTAAATCATAATAATACAGTTTCAAATACATTTGATGTTCCAAAAAAAAAAAAAAAATCCAAAGTTAGTAAAATGGCCAGTGGACAAGTAAGAGCATGTAACATGCTACAGTAGCTAATAGATGTGGTTGCATGACCCTTAGCGAAGTCTGCCTACAATATAGAGTCTTGAAACCAACTTTAAACAGTCGCATGGAAAACAAAACCGGTTTGTTGTTACCTTAGTCACTTATTAAAAATTTAGGAGATAAGCCCTCCGAAAACGGAATATGATTAGTAAATCATATTTTGAAACTAGAGCAGAAGTTTTTGGAATTACTTCCAAAAAATTGGGGGATTAGCCTTTCAAGAGGCTGAGAAAAATAACATGTCCCACAGATTTAATTAAGACAAAAAGTCTGTGAGTACTATATTCTCTGGTAGTTTGAGACTTAAGCTTCTGGTTTTAGTAATAAAATGGAGAGAGCAAGTTCAATCTTTCTTCGAACGAAAATTTTCAAAATCGATTTAACAAAATTCTCAACAGTTCAAAAGAGGTGGAAAAGATATTAGCTAAGAACAGTGTTGCATAGGTTGGGAAAATATCAAGTAGTGAACCAGATGTGGTGACAACAGCTGTGTGTTGTGTGAGTGATGAGTTTTTTTTTTATGTTCCTTTTACCCCAAAATGAAACATTTTAGAAAATAAATCTATTTTTCTATCACTTATTGCTATTTGGAGTGTTTATTGATCACCTGTTATAAATATTTGTAAGTTACGCATTGATTTTTTAATTTGAGAATGTGATCCATCGATGGAAATTCGATGGTTCATCCATAGCAACCGGTAGCAATGAATGGACCACATGCTAAGATATTTATTTTTAATTTTTATTCTTTATTGTGTATATTTATCATGAAAAAGAATATTATTTATAAAAGAGAAAGGTACTGAGAAATTGTTCTTATAATTAAAGTGAAATTTGAGTAAGATTTTCTTTCCAAAAAAATCGAAAACTGTTACCTGGTTCATTGACGGCAACCTTCCCCTACTTGAATTTTCTGACGAGGGTAGGTTTTAACAGCAATTATAATTTTAGTATATGAGTGAATTTTAAAAACATCAGAGCGAAGTTATTCAACAATTATTCGAATTTCATTAAGATTGAGATTATTCAATAACACTTTGAGTTTTGTTCGAAGCGAAATTGTTTACTAGCAAATTTTGTTTTTATCAGGAGTTAATAGAATTCAAAACTGATGTCAAATAGCTTATGAGTTAAGTTAACAATAATTTGGTTTTTATAACGAGTGAAACTATTCAACTGTTATTCGAATTTCAGTATGAGCGAAGTTATTCAACAATGAGTTGAACTATAAATTCGAATTTTATTATGAAGGTAAATGCTTAACAGTTATTTGAATTTCATCATGGGCGAAACTATTTTAATCAATTCCAAATTTATTATCAACTAGTGATACCCGCACGGCTTTGCCCGTAATCGAAAAATCAAAAGGTCTTTTGGTTCGCCTGTGTATTTACAAATAATGTATGGAGAATTTTCTCGCCAGTTGGCTTGTAGCCATCTTACGGTTCCACGTTATGATAATTTCGTATCTCGCCAATTGGCTTGTGCCCCTGTTACGGTTCCAAGTTATGATAATTTCGTAATTTACTCGTCCATTTTATGATTTTTTTTCTTAAAATTGGAATAGAAAAAGAACCACATCGAATTTTCGAAAAATCGCTTCGAGGTGCACACCCCCATACTACATACTAACTTTGTGCCAAATTTCATGAAAATCGGCCGAACGGTTTAGGCGCTATGCGCGTCACAGACATCCTACAGACATCCAGACATCCTCCGGACAGAGAGACTTTCAGCTTAATTATTAGTAAAGATGAAATAATTTGTTAGGAATTCAAATTTCTTGCAAAGTTTCTTTCTTTTAAAGCAATGCTTTACTGGTGCATGAAGCAATACTTTGGAATCAAAATGAAACTTAAATGAGGATTTAAAAAAAAAATCCACTTGAAAAGTAGGTTCCTTGATTGTTATTCATTCCAGTAGGCATTGATGGACCGCTCAGTTAGCTCCAGTTATTATAACTCAGCGCGTAAAATGAAAGGGTATAGCATTGAAAACAGAACTCCAATTTTTAGTTTCTTTATATAAGACAAAACACATTTTACCGAAAATGCGGTTATGTTTTTTCCTTAAGGTCGTGACTAGGGCTACGGAGTTGGATTCAGGCTGATTTTGGGGTAAAGAAGTCGGAGTTGGGAGTCGAAGGTTTAAAATTCGAGGAGTCGAAGTCGGAGTCGTAGTCGACCATTTTCCCTCAAAGTCCGCAACTCTGCTGGTGCTTGTGGAAAATGAGTCGGGAGGCTATAAAATTGACGGAGTCGGAGCCCGGGGTCGGTCACATTCCCTCTGACTCAGTAGTGCTGGTCTTGACACCGAAAATAATGAAGTTGCAACTAATTATGTTGAGAATTTAAGTCAATTTTGATATTCTATGTTGTGGAGAATTATGTGCTAAGAGCATTATCATTTCACGAAATATTTCATAGTCTTCAATTCAAAGTTTATGCGGTTTTTTTAATTTAAATATTTTTAATATTTAAATTAAGAACCGCATAAATTGTTAAATATTTCATTGTAAATTTATCGTCTACTGCATATTTATTTTCTATTTATTTATTGTCGTCCGCAATGCTGTATTTCCCTTTACCCATCATTTAACTTAGCTATCGTCTAGACGGTTTATTTCTTTTTCGGAATGGCAACGCATTGAAAAAAAGAGAGAGATAAAAGTCTTTTCATGGAATGAATATAATTTTTTCGGAGAATGTTTTCTAAGTGTGCAATTAAAATGCCTTTTTTAAATAAAAATTGCAGAGTTCAAATTTTATTTATCAACGCAAATAAATAAATCTTTTTTTTTTTTTATTCCGAAGGAGGGGAATGGATGAAAAAAAACAAAAAAAAAAAAAAACAAATAAAAATTCCAAAAAATGGTGACATGGAAATTAATTCAAACATAATCGCTCGTTCTTGTTCAAGACACAAATAGGTGTGTTGAAGCTCAAACGAGCCTTTTAAAGAAAGCTCATAAATATGTTAATATAATTAGCAAAAGTTCTCCATAAGCACCCTTGTTTACACAGAAAATGGAACGTCTCTTTGAATGTAGGTCGTCAACTCTCAATGGCAAGACATATCACTTGAAATTGTCTTTCACGAAAAAGGTTATTTTCGTCAAGAACATCTTGAGCAATTAAACCCATAGCTGAGCTTTTAGATGTGGAGTTCTTATTTTTAAAACTGGAGAGCTAATATGAGAAACAAAGATGGAGAAATGACCTTTCTCACCTTTTGCGACAACTTTCAAAAAAGCGCTGAGAAATTTCCATCTTCTCAGCTTTTATTAGACCGAGGAAGGTTGTTTGCCTTAGTACACTAGAAGAACCTCATTTACTATATCAACTACTTTCTACAAACTCGTTATTTAAGTACTTACGAAGTTGTTTTGTTAAATAGGGGAATGTGGGGCTAAGTGAAATAGCGGGGCAAAGTGAAATGGTGAAATATTTACCCAATATTTAGCATTAACAATCTGTTAATATTTTAGCTATGTAGTAAATACGTGTAGACTACTCCAGCTAGGACAATGTTATCTCTGAGGAACAAAGTATATGATCAATGTTCAAAAATGGATTCTCAAGTTGTAATATTTTTTTTTAAATCAAACATTGTTTTTGCTTTTTTTAAAAATAAATTGATAAAATCTGTATTATTAACATTTTTAATATTGAGACCTCAGTACAGCATTTATTTAATTATTGTTAAGCTTATTTTTTCATTAAATGCTTTGTCCAAAAATGTGGAGCAAAGTGGCAGGGGCAAAATTAAATAGTTCTTTTCGTTCACTTGTTCAGTTATTTGTTAAACCACTTATATATTCGTTTACTGATAAAGTCATTTGCATTCCTTCATTTAAAAATTCACTTAATTTATTCATTTATTTGTAACATTTGATTCACTCTTTTACTAATTATTCTGAATTAATCAATTTATTTGTTTATTTATTCGCTTTTTGTCTTCCTATCTATTCATTTATTCATTCATTATTTTAGTCAGCCATTTATTTGATCAAAAATATCTTTAATTATCAGACAAAAAATGTTTCATTAGAAAAATATTTGATTTTTCACTTTGCCTTATGAAACAAAACAAAACGAAACAATAAATAAATAAATAAATAAATAAAACTTTTCCACCCTTTTTTGAAACGGTAAATTTACTGCCTAAAATTAAAAATAATGTTCAATGCTAGTTTATTATAAAATAGACTGTTCCTTTTTCATGTACTGTAATTTTCAAAACAAATTTCCAATTTGTTCATTTTGAAAAAGGTAAGTTATCTTTACTATTTCAGTTTGCCCCACATTTCTCTACAACGCATATAGAGCTCTATTTGATAATACCGTTATTTATAGAGAGATCCGTACTTTCTTTCTTTTCTTTTTTTTTCGAAAAGATATATTCTAAGATGAAATTTATTTTTACATTCTCAAACGAGAAAAACAATTTAAATCAGAACTACTGCTTTGATTCTTAATCTTTGCAATAGATACCAGTATCATTCCATACTTTTCGGCACCGATAACTCTGATATTGAATAAAGATGGATAGAGGAAGAAGAAAAGCATTGGGGAAAATCAAGTTGTTATGCAACAATTTTAAGTGATTTATTCTAAATGATACAATACGCACAAAAAAAAAAAAAAAAAAAAAAAAAAAAAACATCTATTAATAAAACATTTTTTTTTTCTAAATTATGAAATTTTAATGACGTGTCACTATCAATTATTTCGTTTTTAAACCAAAACGCACCAGTTATGTAAGCTAACTTTTAGCAAATTTTATGGCAAGAAAGAGCAACAAAGTTTGATTTTAAATCAATAGTTAGTACGTTTTCCCAAAATTTTGAGTTGAGTCACTTTTATTTCCGGGATGCGATGTACCAGTTAACAATCGTTAAAGTTTTAAGGGCCATTTTGTTTTCTACAAGAGTTGCATGAGAATATTTTTCAGGTTAAAATTCTTTTTAAAGGAAAAAAAGAATCATTGCAGTCTAATTGTAAAACAAATTTATTCTTTTTACCACTCCCCTATTCTGGATGGACAGGATGTGGCAAGCTTCTTTTTCGAGTAATTATTCTTCCATCAGTCCTATGAAATGCTATCTAATTTAAAAGGTCTTGAAATTCTACACTTCGAACTAGTAATTGCAATAACGGTATAACGGATACCGGTTTTTTGAGCAACTTTGATGTTTCGTAATACCGGTATTTGCAGAGGTAAAATATCGGTATTTTCGGTATTAGCTGAAAATAATAATTCAGTTAAAGAATTTTCAGTTGAACTTATTAAATATCTACTTATATTTTAAATGTATATTTCTTTTTTCATGATACAGAACCAAAATCAATCTATAGATGTAAAAAAGTGACTTCAAAAACTCGAACTAATAGAATAGCATTAAACAAAAGTAGCGAAAAGAGTACAAAATGATATTGTCATTACTAGATTGGCGAGATGAATCGTATTTTCGTGCACCATGTTTTATTTTTTCCATTTCCCTGATCACTCACTTTTCCTTTTGTGAAAGTTAATTTTGATTGTAATTTTGAATGCATTTGTATTGTGAAAAATTTATTCCAACCATCAATGGCAGTAATGCTTTTATGATTTTTCTAAAAAATATTTGTCTCAACTGTACTAAATTTTGACAAAAACCTTTTCTTGTTAGCATAACAAATGGTAATTTGTTGTCCCCAAAATTGGTTTGTTGTCCTGTCTCGCTATTAGGCTTCATACTTGAAATATAAAATTTAGAAATTATACAGTGCCTTGAAATTTTGCATAGAAGTAAAGCTTAATCAATTGAAGCATACTTTCAGATATTTACATAATTATAATTGTAAAGGATTTTGAAGAAAAAAAAACGAATAAGAGAAACTAACAAGATCGAATATAGTTTCGTTTTTAGTAAATTTCAAACCAAAGGACCAGGGATGGGTTGATGGGTTTTGCACTGTCCAAAACTGGTTTAGGATAGGACAGATGGTTTTTTCCGTCCAAAACTGTCTAAAGCTGTCCAAAACTATTTTAAACTGTCCAAAAGTATGATAACGCTAAAGGAGTGTAATCTAATCAATTTGCATTTACTGCAGTATTCGTAATGCAGAAATAAATATAATTAAGTTTTAGTTAATGAGTATTTAATAATATTTTTCTCCAAAATTTATTTAAAAAATATTTTACTTCAAAAAAATTACCAATAACTCTATTACACAAATACTTCCTCATGTAACGATTGGTAGAGATGCACTTATATTTTAAAACTTGTGCAATTTCTTTTTTTAATTCATATTTAATACAATACATTCTTTAACTACTATATACTGGGCGCCCTTGTGGGTGGAAGAGGGATCTCACCCCCTCCCCTAGAAATTGGAACTTCCTTGCTTTTAGTAATTTTTTCTTTGCAAAAATGAAAAACCATTTCTGCTCCAGCCTTTAATGAATACGTAATTAAAAGTGTGAAATTTTAAAAACTCTAATCTGTACTGAAATCGGTTTTGATGGGGAAAAATGTCCTGCAAAACCACAACGAAATTATCTGAGCCCCCCCTCTCCCCCCCCTGCTTAAAATTTTGCATATGGGCACCCATGCAATGAACAAAAACTAGTAGCTTGACAATTTAGAAAAAAAAAATAATAATAATAACTTTTTCCTAAAGTAGTTAGGTGGTAATTTAGTTTTAGATCATGAAATGGCATTAAGGTCAAGAGAAGAAAATCTTCACAAAACTAAAAAACTCACAAATACCCCTTAAGTTCAAATATTGTCATTTATTGCATTTAACATAATTATTGCACTATATTTTGAACAACAGTGTGCTAAACAACAATCCTTAATGGTATTTCTGGCATTTCATACAAATTACCAGTTCTGATACAACTCTCCTATTTTTTATTTTCCAAATCGTCTGCAAAATAGTTTCCCATTCTCGCCTTGCGTGATCTCTCTGAAGTAATTCTGCCGTAGGACAACAAAAGATCCTTTCACCTTCCTTTCCTCTCCCAGTCATTTTTCTGTCTTAACAGAGAGGACTATCCTCTTTCTGCACCTGCGTTACTGAAGGGGTCAATCGGGTCAGCTTTCGTTGGAGTCCGGGATGACCCTGTTGACCTTTTTTTGTCAGTTGTTCAACAAGAAATATCAATTCGTTCGTTAAATCTCTGAGAGTGATAATTTTTAGATTTTCTTCCTGTTGTCCAGCTAAGATTAACTTGTTAAAATAAAGAGAGTTTCCACGACTTAGTGATCTTGCTGAAGAAATAAGAATTAAGGGGCTGGGATGGTTAGAATTGCGGGAAACAGTAGCGGATTTTAGATGGGGCACATGCCCCTTCCAATAGGAAAAAAATGATTCAACTATCCCATTAAAACATTTTAAACCACTTCTTCATAACATAAACAAAAATTTTAAAACAGCTATTTAAAAAAAGAGTCATTTCAATCAAAGAGGCTAGTTTTTAAATTATGGATCTCCTTATAAGCTTATAAGAAATGAAATAATGAGAAAATACAAATCGTATTTTATTGGCAAATTCCATAAAGTATTGGTCACTTCAATCAATTGTTAAATTATGGATTTCTTTTGAAGCTTATAAGAAATGAAAAATGAAAGAAACAACATCGTACTTTGTTGTTAAATCCATAATATTAATGAAAACTGCATGAGTACCAAAATGTTAGCTCACTGTATCATGGCTTTAAAAAAAAAAATCAGCTGCTTCGAAATTTGTCATAAAAGTTTCTGAGTACTTAAATAAAACTTTTGTGCAATGAAGCTATGATAATTTTAATCAGGCTCGTCATTTGGGGCCATCAAGGGGAATCAAATGTAGTTATGCATTTTTGCTTCTATTTTGGTGCTTTTTCCTATAAAATGCATTGAATTTGTACCCTTTACTGCCCTTCGGAAAAGTTTGAAATGAAGTGCCTGATTTTAAGTACGTAATATTTTAAAGTAGTCTATTAAGTCATTTATATTTTTTACGGACTTAAAAGTAATGGCTAAATATACTCATTTACGAGCAAGAAAAGTAATATTTCTCAAATTCATAATTTTCTACAGATTTGACGAAATGAACCTTTAACGAACTTAAAATAATTTTGATGTTTTTATTTGTGCCTGAAACTGGAAATTGCAATAACAAAAAACTATTTGAACCGTTCAAGAGGAACAAGCCTTAGTATAAGGAGAAGAACATTTTTAAATACTTACATCACGTGGTTTGTTGCGAATCGGTGCGGGAAAGATAATTTTAGAGATTCATTATAGAGCTATCCACAATATTAAGCATTGGTTCTGTGGGTAAGCATGATATCGTGTACGTCAAGTCTCAGGGAACATTCTATCACACAGAATTCATTAGCGTAAACATTTTACATTTATTAAAATGGAATAGCAGTTAGTATAACATTGTGTGCTGTTTTCTATCAGTTTTAATCTTACGCTTTAAAGAGCTCTGTTTCTGCGCCATGCAAAAAGTTGGCCCTAGGGAAATAGGTCTGATGCTTTCCCTTTATATGGTGGAACTTTTCATCTGGCAAAGCTGTCCCCAGCATTTTCTTACTCTACATTCAAAATTAAGAAAGCTTTCCTTTGTAACACAACACGCATGAAATTAGATAACCAATGTTTAAATTTGTTATGATTTAACATTTACACTTCAGACTGGTTAATTTAATTATTGATGGTATCCTCTCCTTCCTGGTTACTCCTTTTGACAGGAAGTATCTAGCAAAAAAAAAAAAAAAAAAAAACATCCAAAAATTTTTAGTGCAGTATTTTTATTTATTTATTTATTTTTAAATATACCTTAATTTCCTCTATTACAGCAAAAAGGGAAAGAATCCACGCCTGCGCTAATTTTCTGGCATGCAAAAATTTTAAAGATGCTTCGCACAAAATATGTGTACATTTTAACAGCAAAAAAAATGTAATATATTACTTAAGTATTCCAAATGTATACAACAGCAATGTTGGACTTCCGTATTAAAAATCCTGCAATCAAAAAACCGTTCCCGACTCAGCGTTGGTCATCAGTAAAATATTTCCCCTTGTTTTGCTGAAGGCAGAATTTTCTTTCTTTCTTTCACTTTATTTTTCCTTTTTATTTTTCTTTTAAAGCGCATCATTAAATTTAATTTATCAGGACATTGAAGTGAACATTCCGTTTAAAAAAATACTCGTCATCAATTTGTTTCAAAAATTCCACTAATTAAGTACATTTATTGATGCATTTGCCGTTACACTCCACATAACAATACTGACAATTTCAAATCAAAGTAATATTTTCTTTAGCTTAAAAATGTTAAATATCCAGTCAAGCGTTAAATGACCCCCCCCCCCCGGAAAAATAAACAAACGTTTATTATCTAATCCCTTAGAAATACAGAAATTCTAAATGGATATTATCCAAACATAGCCCCAGGCCAAAATTTCACTTCTAAAAATGCACTTTAATGTTCTGCCTCATAATGGTCCTGTGATGCGGGTTAAAAGCTGAGATGTCATTTGTTGAAGCATCTTAAAAAATAGCCATGAATGAGTACAGCGTGACCCACTCAGGAACCACTCTTTACTCTCGTAGGCGGAGCGTATTCTCTTCTTCACCTTTTTGCAGACGATTTTTACGTACTCGGCGCAGTTCAAGTTCTTCAATTTTTTTTTCGTGCCATTTTTTTTTCCTAGTTTCACTGCAGCTTCTTTACATACTTATTATTTTTTTATTTATGGAAAGGTTCGGTAGTTCAAAGAACTTCCGATAGTGAACCCATATTTCTGGACTTTAAAAAGGAGCCCGAGCGATGAGAAATGGTCAGTGTGCTTGTGGATGTACTCCGGTAGTTTGCTTTTTTTGAAGAGCTCTTGGACAAACTTTGGAATACCACCCCTATGTAAGGATACGTAATACTTTCGTTTTTATTTCATTTTCGCTTTTTGGAAGTTACAAAATTTTAGATAAGCGTTCAAAAGATTTTGGAAATAATTTAATGGAATGAGTTTGGAGTTATTTTCGTTTGCAAAAATATTCCCGTTAAAATAATATTTGAGTCAAAAAAATATTTTGAATTTTTAATTAGATTAAAATATTCTAGGTTTCATCTTAATTTAGGATATATAATACTTTCGCTTTATTTCACTTTTACTTTTTGTATGTTAGAAAATTTTGTATTAGCGTTTGAAAGATTTCTAAAGCATTTTAATGGAAAAATTTTGAAGTTTTTTTTCGTTTTCAAAAATACTCTCGTTAAAATAATATTTGAATTTGAAAATTCTTGTTGAATTTCTAATTAGGTGAAAATATTTCATCGTATCATCTTAGTTTTCTGAAGTAAAGCATAAGTAGCTTAGAATACTTTAAAGAACTTAGATTTAGAAGAAAAATTATTTTAAAAATCCTTTTGATGTAAAAAAAAATGAATATGTTTTGCATAAACAGGTTACTAATTTTTATATATATCAATACACGTGGGAGCTAGAAATGAAGTTTAGAGTGCTTTAATCAGGAAATTTAAATCAAGAAAATACAATTTTTTTAAAGATATTTTTGATGCAAAAAGAGGAAAAGAAAAACTTGAATTATTTGCATAAACGCGTTGCTTTATTTTTTGATATCTATACGTAATCTTACGTGTAACTAAGAAATGAACAATTTAGAATGTTTAAGTTGAGGAAATAAAGCTATATTAAATTTCTTCTAAGGCGAAAAGAGGGAAAAAAAGTTGGATTATATTTGCATAAACGTGTTATTTTACTTTTGATATCAAAATATATTCTCACGTGGAAATCAAAAATGAACAGTTTAGAATGAACAGTTAGAAAATCAAATCATTTTAAAAGTTCTTTCGATGCGAAAATATTTTAAATTAAAACTTAAAATTAAAACTTAAGGCAAAAAGAGGAAAAAAAAGCTGGATTATATTTGCATAAACGCGTTACTTTACTTCTGATACCTATACATATTCTTACGCGGAAATAAAAAAATGAACAGTTTAGAACACTTTAAAAAGCTTATATATTCAAAATAAAATTATTTTAATTGTTCCTTTATGTGGAGAAAGAAAGAAAGAAAGAACTGGAATAATTTGCCTAAATGTGGTACATTATTTTTGATATCAATACATATTCTCACCTCGATATCGAAAACAAGCGTTTTTGAATACTTTAAAGAACTTACATCTTGAAAATAAAATTATTTTTAAGATTCTTTGATGCAAAAAAAAATATAAGAAAAGATTTAAATTACCACAAATGTGTTACGTTATTTTTAATATCGATTAGCATATTTTAGGGTCATTCAGACAATAAACAGCAATATGTTTTCGTTAAGCTTAAACTTTTACATAAAAAAGTTTAAAAAAAGAGTCATTTAATAATGTGTCAAATATCCACTTTTAATAATCTATGCATAACAAATGTGCTTTTGAGAATCATTAGTAGAAAAACGTCAAGAAATGTTTTTTAATGATCTTTAAAAAAAGAAGAAAGAAATATCTCAACTTAGCATAGGTACTTAGCATTATAGTTTTTATGTTTTTTTAATCTTAATAATGAATTGATTTATTTGCGTATAATACTCTATTTTCCTAATATACATACAGTTCTATGTGCTTTCTAGAATTTCAAGTAGTAAAAGGCTGCCTCCAATTTCACGCATTTATTTTACATACTAAATTAAAAACTTTAGATTTGAGTATGAGTAACCTAATTTTACCGTTACTATATTTCAACACCTTTTATGATTTTGTGACTTTTTTCCAAGAAACCGATGTCAATTTTAAAGATTTATTTTCTTTTAAAAGAAATTTAAAGAAAACAAAGAAACAAATGCATAAATGTGCCATGTTGTGCTCTAATACCAATATTTATCAACATGTTTAGGAAGTAAAACCGAACAAGGAAAAAAATACATTCTATATAAATTATGTTTGTTTTAAAAGCCCAAAACGAAAATTCATTTTGTTGAATTAAGTATTGACGTTGAGACATAGTATCACAAAAATGAATTTTTGTTTCATGGCAACTATAATGACAGAAAAAAATGAGAAAAAGTTTCATAATTTAAAATTTTTTTAAAATAAAACAATGTATTTATTCATTTATGTTTCTGTAAAACATTAAAAACCTGTGGAGACACACAAATAATTTGAGGTATCTTTTGATAGTTGAAAATGTGAAGAATTATGATTGCTTGGAGTATTTCAGAAAAAGTAAAATTACAAAACTAATTTCACGTTTCAGAGTAAAAATATTTTTCTGACATATATGCTTTTAATATTTCCTTGTTTATGTGCTATTGACGTATGTATATTGTAAGATAACAAGCATTTTATAACACTAAAATGTATCTCAGTTATGGGTTTCTATGTTTTATTTATTTATTTTTTTTTTCATTTATTTGTTACATAAAATAAAGTACTGGCATTAATTATGTGTATTACTAATACACATTTATGCATTTATATTATGTGAGTGGTTAAAACGGTTGATCAAGTGTAATAGTCTTTGATTTGAAGTAGTTATTTATTTTTACATTGATCCTAAAAAAAAATCAGAAAACATTAAAATATTTCTCAACATTTGTTGATCTTTGATATAATACCAAAAGCATCATTATTGTCATCACATTTTTAAATATAGTTTCTATCATTGATCCCTGACAAAAAAAAAACCTAAAGGTGTTTATTTTATTGTTAAAATTTACTTTAATGAAATATTACTGCTATATTATGATACTAAACTGAATAATGTTGTTGAGTTCCCAGTTACATATCATGTAATAAACTTTTAAATACGTAAAAGTTGAAATTAAATTCATTTTAACAAACTTGTGTACTAACTAGAATAAAACAATTCAAGATAAATGTTATTAGGTTTTATTAAAGGCAGGGAAATACTTACAAAACGTGAAAATAGACTAGTCAAACTCATATTATTATTATTTTTTACTTAAAAAAATATTTAGAGCGAAAAATATATATTTTAATACCAATAATATGAAAGTAAGCGATCTGAAGATACCGTGTGTAATTGATACATCATCGAGGTTCAACAGCTCAGTTACGTCAAGTACAGAAAACTGCACATTTTTGTGAAGTTTTAAAATTTAATGCTTTACCTGTTCGTTAGGCTTCTTTTTATGCATGCGAAGATTTCACTGCTGTTTTGAAACTAAAAGAATCCTTTGTTCGTTAACTTCGGTTAAATTTATTGTTTAAAAATCCCATTAAAGTTTCATTTTATTTTGTGTATCATGTCAGTAAAAATTTCAATTAACATTTTAAATTGCATGCTTTTTTTGTGATATAAAGAGCACTTAGAACCTCAGTGAGTTTTAGTTTTTTAAACAAATTTGTTAATATTTCAGTAAAAAAATAATCAATCTCAATTAATAATTAAAATGTTAGTTATAAAAAATGTATCATTTTATAATAACAGAAAGTATTTTTTGATAAGCCACAATATATGTACATCAAATTTTGGAAATTCTTGGTGTGTTATTTTTCCCCTTGAGCATTAAAGCTAATAATTTTTTTCCTGGAATCAAGTATAGGTTTCAGAACATAGTTACAATACTGCTAGGCGCTGCAAACTGTAGTTTTTCATTTCACTTTGCCCCACGTTCCCCTTAAATCATGTTCAAATTTCCTCGAAATTATTATTACTTTTTGAAATGCGATTGTTGATGTATTCTTGCTGATGGCTTGATAAATTATTCTCTCAGAATTCAAAAGTAATGCCAGAAAAATGTGTTAAAGTCTACAATACAATTCAATCATTACTAGAGAAGAAAGGAGAGGAACTAGGCACGGACTGTTAAACATATTCGTTGCTGAAGAATTTGAAATCAATCAAAAGCGATGATGTATCACTAACCGCAATCGTTTATGTTGTCTGAATACTTCAGATTTGTTTATAATAAAACCCCAATTGGTGCATGATCTTTCTTGAAGAAAGATTTTATCCTCATAAGTTTTTGTGCAAATGATTAATTTATTTTTATAGTGTATAAATGACTAAAATTTAGTTAAATTATTTATTTTTCGATACAGGAGCATATTCACACGCTTGAGTCATTTTTCAAACTTTGATTTTATTATATATCTTACATATTAGAGTCATTAAAATAAATATTCTTTTAATGTTACTATCATCTTTTTGTACTTTTGTCTTTTATGAAATTATTTTTTGAATTAGAATATTAATGCAGCCACTCAGTGCAACTTTGATCCGCAATTTCGCTATTTTAAACAGCCCACCCATATTTCTTTAATGTTACCTCCATGATCATTATTGTCTTTTATGTATTTAAAAAAAAAAGAATATTTAAACAGTCACTTAGAAAAACTTTAATTCACAATTTCTCTATTTTAAACTGCCAACTCATATTTTTATGGTGTCAATTCATCTATTGGAGTGAAAATGAAATTGAACTCCCAAAGTGTTGTATAGTTATCCGAAATTAAGGAAAAATTACTATTAAAATTGAACTATTGCCCTGGGCTCAAAGTTATTCTGCCACTTAGGGAAACTTTGACGTATGGGAGACATTTTATGTAACATGTAGAACGTTTTAGTAAAAGTAGTGCTACTTAGAACGATAAAAATATTTTTAAAAAAACTTTTTCCCACCTTTAACATCAAAAGGTTATATAATTTGCATGCACGGTGTTCCAAAAATAACAATTTCAAGAAAACACAAATGAAATCACTGATTTTTATCACATGTTTTTCTAGAAATGATGTCTTAAAAAGGAAGAGTAACCAATAACCATCTTTTGCTGGAAACTGGGTGGTAAAATATATGAAGAAGTTCGCCCCCTGTACCGGCGTCAATACGGAAAACATCTATCAACAAAGGCAAAAAATATGAGATTACTTGTTAGCAAATTCAACCGAACAAGTAACGAGGGAGTTTATATTCGTCCCCGACGACCAACAATATTTGACAATACCGATTTGTCTGAGTTTGTTCACTAGTAGCCTCATATTTGTTGCCCTTGTTGGTGACTACTTCCCGTTTTTAACCTACTTTCCCAGTAAAAGTCAGAAAAAGAAGAAAAAAGCATGAAAGATGGCTTAATGCATCTTAAAAATGTCGCGAAAAACAAAAAAAAATCAAAAATAAATAAAATAATTAAATAAATATCTAAAAATTAAAAATTGGAAAGTAGGGTATTGAGATGGGGAAAAATGTCTGTCTGTCCCCCCCCCTAATAACTTTTGAATGAATAGTCCATTTCGAACAAATTTTTTTTTTGTTCGAATGATCTCGGCGAGGAAACATCATTCCCATATTTCAATTTTTGATTTGAACTATTTTTTGTTCAATTTCGAACAGTTCAAAAAAACTTAACATTAGCGCCTACGGGGAAACTGAAAGTCAATGTAGATTCCGTACTTGAAGGCGGATTTATTTCAAACAAATTTTTGTAGGAAATAGTTCTTGACGCCAAACTCCAGACTCCGACTCCGAGAATTTAGAGGCACATGACTCCGACTCCGACTCCTGTGCCCGACAATTAATCGGACTCCGACTCCCCGACTTCGACTCTGACTTCGTAGCTTTGGCAAAAATTTATACACGGAGGATAAATGACTGACTCCGATTCTTGGATATTCGTCTCCGACTTCTTTATCCCAAAATGAGATTGACTCCAAAGCTATGGTTTTCACTGTGAAATTATTAGTGTTGATATGATTTGTTTTTATTTTCACGCTAAAGTTTTAATTTAGGTATTTAGTTTTCGGCGAATAAACTCGAAGTCATTTATGTTTCTACATAACGATATGCGCACTTTTTTTTTTTTTTTTTGACAATGAAAAGTATTTCTTTAAGTTGACATTTTATTGTTTTTATTTATTTTGGTAAGTGCATTAATTCATTAAAAAATTATTTTTGGCAACAGGGGAAAAAGAAACGATTTTTTTTTGATATAATGTATTTATTTTAATAAGCTTATTAATTTTAATTATTATTTTTTCGTTTTGAAAGCTGTTAAAGAATTTTTTTTTAAGGGAAAAAAGTGTATTAGCTGCTTTGTTTAAAAGGTGCAGCTTTTTTTTTATATAGATGTGTGAGGAATACTTTATTCCTAGAAATTAACAAAAATATGTTTGAAACAATTTGCGATTTTAGCTATTTTTGAGAATATTGATCAGGTACTAGAAAGTAGTATGGGTATACGGGAAAGTAGGCTCGTATAGTTCTAGACGGAACTTCTTGTTTCACTGGTACAGCTAACATTCCTTAATTTCGGTTTAACTATACAACACTCTTGGGCGTTTAATTTCAATTTCACTCCAATAGATGAATTGACACCATAAAAATACTTTTTCATATGTTTTACCATATATCCAATATCAGGCTACTGTATTAAATGCAATAGGAGAGCTTTTCCATTCAATGAGAGGCCTTTTCCCAAATTTATAAATGAAGGACGTATTCTATATAAGCTCCGTCAACACTGCATCACTAAACAGAAGATGTAAAGAAGACTTCTTGCAGGATGGGAAAACTACTCAGAGTTTTATATGGATCGGAAGATCTCATACAAGAGCATACCCCAGTTTATTAAAAGTTTAACAAATTAAGAAATCATTAAAACTTTTTCTCAGACTTCTATAAATGAGATGGAAAGATTTTTCCAGACATTTAAATGAGATGGGAAGATTTTTCGCAGACTTATAAATTAAATGGGAAGATTTTCCCCAGAGTTATGAATGAGATGAGAAGATTTTCCCCAGACTTATAAATGGGATAAAAAGAACATATTCTGTAAATGCTGCATTCATTTTGTGTTACTACACAGCAGATTTCTTACGGGATTAGAAGACTTTTTCCAGAGTTGGATATGGGATGGACAAGCGTCATTCAAAGTATAGTATGTGCAGGGTGCTCGAAAAGTTCTCGACACATTCTAAAAATTCATAGAAAAGCAACAAATTGACGTATAAATATGAGACAGGGTGCAGCGAAAGGGCATCGTCCCCATACCCTACAAGAACTGAAAAGGAGAATCATCGAAAAGGTGAATGCCACGCCGATTTAGATGTGCTTAAACGCATACAGAAGCTTCCAAAATCGGCTATATCAGTGCATTGCTAATGGAGGCCGCCATCTTGCAGATATCGTGTTTAAACATTAATGTAAAAAATCCGTTTGAAGTACCAAGGGTAATAAAAAAAAAAATTCCAATCCTCTACATTCAATAGTATTTTAGTTATTGCTCTCCAAAATGAAGGCATACTTTTCGCCGCACCCTGTACTTCACAGGTTTAAGAATGTTTTAGAACATCGTAATAAAAGGGGGGGGGGGTGAAAAAGAAAATAGTGTAATCATACGTAATCGCTGTATCGTCACAGTAAAAAAAAACTTAATGTAAGGTTTTTAATCAGTTTAATTAACACAAAGCAATAATTTTTCTTGCGTTTACCGTTTGTGGACATGGGATGAACTTTTATACCGTTTAGATGTGGTTCGAGCTAGAACTGTTTTAGAGGACAGGAAGACCGTCCTCTTAGACCGTCCGTTTAGAGGACTCCGACACTCTGGTTACAAGACAGCTTTGGATCCAGCCTTTTTTCAAGTATTTGAAAATACGTTATTATGGTCGCTGGTTGCAATGCCGCAAAATAATCGATGATATGTTGAGTACAACGTCCCTTTAGGTAAATCTAGAAGGAACCTTTTTTCTCAAATTAAATAACAGTTTATCAAGAGATGTTTCCTGTAATGGATCCCATTTTTTTTTACATTACTTGGATTCAAATTTGAATTTAAATATCTTCTCTTTGACAATAAAAGAATCAAACATTTTGTAAACACTACATCTAATAGCTTAGCAACCACTTTTCTGCAGCGTGGTTTCTGTACACATAATAATGTTTTCACGCGTACGAATTTGGAACTAAAATGTCGGATGAGTCTGCTCAACTTTTGAGTGGCGTTATTTCGAGCAACATACGGTGCACACATTGAACCTTGGTAAAGAAAATTATTGCTTTCTATTTAATAATATGATTAAACACCTCACATTTTACTACTTGTCTCGAACAGTTGTTTCATTTTTTTTACTTGTCTCGCAATTGTCTAGCACAGCTGGGCAATCCCCTTGAATTCAAATGTCTCTGAAAAGTCTGAAAACAACCGCGGCAGTGAGAAGCAAAGGGATGTAAGTGGACATTTTCAAGTTTTGTGTAAAACGCGTTTAAAAATAACATCTTAAGTAGGCTTTCACTGAAATTTTTTTCTAATTCATGCTGTATAGCAGCAACTACACTGTTAAAAATTCTCCGGAAAATTTACGGTAATTGTTATTGGCATCCATGTTGCCAGTAACTATTACCGTAAAAATCAAATGTTACTGTAAAATTTTACGGTTTCCTCGGTAGGCTACAGCAACCAATTGGCGCTGGGATCGCTTATTTCTCCGGTATAAATTACCGTAAAAATCAGCGATGCTGTAAGTCCGCCATTTTACAGTAACAATTACCAGAAAATCTTCCTGATTTTTTAACAGTGTACCAGGGCTACTAGTACCATCTCTTGCCACAAGACAGAGGAGAGGTTCACCTAGCATTTGTCCTGGTTATCTCCGAGTTTTTAATTTTGCCACTAACATCCCTTTGCTTCTTTCTCACTGCCTCAGTTGTGGGTTGCAAAGGATTTTTTTTTTTTTTTTTACTGTGACGATACAACCGTCACAGTAAAAAAAAAAACTTTATTAAGCGTTATTTTACTTATAATAACGCTTTTTCATAATCTTTTTCTTCCTTTTCTGCATGATGTCATAAAAATAATTCTTGAATCAGTGAAGTACTATGGTCGCATATTCACAATTAGTTGCTTTTCTACAAATTTTAAAATGCGTTAGGAACTTGTCGGACTCCCTGCATATAACTGTACGCTACAAGAATAGATGCTGTTTCGGTAAGAATAAAATGAAATTATTTAACGATAATTTTAATGAGTAGGGGAAATTCTGCAACAATCTGAAATGATATGGAAGGAAATTTTAGAATTCATCAACCCTTCGTCACTGAAACAGTGCGTTTGAAGGAAATGAAAGTGTCCTCAAACTTTGACACATTTGGTACCCGAAGACTTAAACACATTAGTCTAATGATGACGGATGTCAACGATCAATATCTGTCTAAAGAGAATCCAGATTTAAGATCCATCCGCATTGTATAAATAGATCATGATGATGGACTAACACAAAAATGTCAGTGATGGCTTGATAAAGTCAATCAACCGTGTTTGAAGTTACAATAGAATCAGCAGTTAACGCTGTTATTTCTTTGTCCTGTTTTGTTGGAAAGACTGATGCGGTTTAATCTGGTCATGGGTTAAGGTTTGATGATGCATAATTTGAAGGAGTTCACACTTTTCTTTTTATAAAAGGCTATAAGAAAAACAGTTCATTCGGAATTTCCTGCTTCGCTTTAAAGGAAAATAATTAATGTCACTGATGATTAAAAGTCTTTAATGAGTTATCATGATGAATGGAAACCACTATTTCAGTTAGAGAGTTTATTAAAGTACAGCTTAAGGAAGTATCGAAAAGATGACAAGAGTTAGGAATAGATACATACACCCTTCTACAAATTAATTGAAACAAAATATTTTTTCCGTTAATTTTAAAATCATTCCAAGTAAATATTTTTTACCAATAAAACTAAAATTCGTAAAAATATTTATGGGATGAATAAATCATTTACTTGACATCAATTTACACCAATCATGGGAGTTCTGAGAGCGCATGTGCAGGAATTTCTGAAGATGAAAGCTGCAGCTATGATCATGTCAGTTGAGATTTCACTATCGTCTGCGATGGATGTGACACCGCGAAAATGTACAAAGATTGATACTCTTTCCGAATGCCTATAGAGAGATTTCAAAGGTAGTTGGCATTAGTATTGCAACTGTGAGCCGAATTATAGAACAAAATAGAGAAACAGGATCCGGATTTCCAAAGCGGAGAGGGAAATGTGGCCGAAAATCGAAATTAACACCAAGAAATGGCTCTTTTCTACTTATTCATAGTAAAAAAGACCCTCGAAAGACAAGCGCAGCATTTAATAGAGATTCAAAAGAGAGTGGAATAAATATTAGTCCATCTACTGTCGGAGGGGTCTTTTTGCAGCCTATCGGCCGATGAAGAAACAGTTTCTGACCCAACGAATGAAGAAAAAGTGCTACTTGTTGGAGTTAAAATAAAAGAATTGGACTGGTGAATATTGAAGGAAAGTACTATTTAGAGACGAAAGCAATTTCACTGCCCTAGGCCAAGGAACTCAACAAG
The DNA here is from genome assembly GCF_026930045.1 of Uloborus diversus. Lineage (NCBI taxonomy): Eukaryota > Metazoa > Arthropoda > Arachnida > Araneae > Uloboridae > Uloborus > Uloborus diversus. The sequence goes on from NC_072739.1 coordinate 32,884,368, forward strand.
TGCAGAGATCTTCAGGCGAAAGAACATGAAACAATTTGTAAAACACCCTCAAAAGATTATGTTTTGGAGTTGTTTCGGTTACGACGGGGTTTGTTCTATAACGCCTGTTTAATGTATGATGTGCTCTGAGCAATATATTACCATTCTGGGAAAAAAAGGTTTTACCAGAGTTGAAAAAACAATACCCAAATGTAACGGGGATTTTCAAGCAGGATTTAGATCGTTTCCATTCTTCCAAAATGGTCAAGAAATTCATGTCTGAGAACCTAATTGAAACATTGGAATGGTCTGGGAACTTTCCTGCTATCAAGTCAATTGAAAATCTTTGGGATATAGGCAAGAGTCGTCTATTGCATACGAACTGTTCGCAGCTTTGGAGAAGACAAAAAACTGCTCTAACTCATTTTGGGACAAGGACCAAAGCATTATAAATTATTGTGAAAGAAATGGTGGATTTCACGCCGAATCGTGTCCAGATGTTAGTAAAAAGTCCTAGACATCATATTATGCATAAAAACTTCTGATTTTATATAAATTTAAATAAAATATCATCTCTTCTTAGTTTTCTCGATTTTTCGAGTTAGTTTCAATTAATTTGCACAAGGGTGTACTTTTAATTTAAGATACTTTAAAGCAAGTAAACATGATTTGTTTATGGAATTTTAAATTTTTGTTTTCGCTGTATGTTCATTGGAATCAGAAAATGGAATGAGAAAACAAAACATAAATACAAATATGGAATCTAGAAAAAAAAAGTACAAATATCACTATAGTAAAATGCAAAATCTGATTTCGACGATGATGAAGATTATTCACAATTATTTATTTAGATCACTTAATATCTTTAATCCACTCCAATGCTCCATTTTAGAATTTCCTTTTAGACATAGTTAGTATTTCTTCTAATTCCACAATTTCAACGAGTCAATTTTGTTTCAGTAGTAAGTTTTCTTTGTTCCAGATCGCGAAAACATTTTTTTAAACAAGCTACAGGGTGCTTAGTTAAGAAATTCAATATACCAGACACTGTTTATAGCAGCAATTTTATTCAGTAAGGAATGTCGGTAGATCAGCTGTTTCGTGACAACATTCATTTTCAGGTATGACTAAGAGAAATCGTCTCCTCAGTTTTTAGGATTTTTCTGTAGTTTTTATAAATTTTGCTCCGAAGAAGTTTCTTCTAAGTCGGTAGATCAGCTGTTTCCTGTCATTTTCAGGTATGACTAAGAGAATTCGCCTTCTTAGTTTTTAGTATTTTCCTTTAGTTTTCATTCATACATTTATTCATATATAACATTCTCTTTAGACTTTACATTTCTCTCAGTCCTTAGAAATATATCCAGGTTTTCTGATTTTCCTTTTAGTCTTTAAGGTTTTTAATGTAGTTCTTTCAATTTTACCACAGCCGTTACGCTGATTTCCACAGTACTCAGGATTTGTACTTCGTAACTGGAATTTTTCTTTAATGTATAGAAATTTTACATAATCGATTTCCACCAAATCATTTGTTTGTTTTCCTTAGTTCTTAGAACTTAAGTTTAGTTGCTAGCATTTAGGTCCCAGTCATTATGATTTTTCATTTAATCATTTCGTTGTACGTTTCAGACATTGTGGTTTTTCTTTCAATAATTAGGATTTTTCACTCAATCATCTTCAGATTCTCTAGTTTCTCCTTTAGACATTAGAATTTTTGTGTTATTATTACGATTGAAGCTTCAGACGTTATGGTTTCACCTTCAGTCAGCGTCATTGGAAAGTCAAGCATTGTTAAAAGAAAATAAAGTGTACATTTGTTTCGAAATGACCTTTGAATAATGTTAATATTAAGAAGAGAGGGTCGTGACACACCAAAACTTGACTTGAAAATCCGTAATCCGGGAAACATTGATGTAAAGAATATAACGCTTCGAATTGAAGAAAGAAATTGAACAACAAACGGTAGATTGCGTCTACTATATAATTCTTTTCCCAAAGCAGTATACAGAGAAACCTCTGATACCGAACCCCGGAGATCCGAAACTCTGATGACAGTTACTTTTAGTAAATGTTTAAATATAAAGAACAGCTCTGTAACTTATTATATAGGACCGAATTTGCCAATATTCGTTGACGTAACGAATAACTGGATCGGCATGATTGGTTTGGTTTATTTATTTATTTTGTATGGCGCAAGAGCCCTTGAGGGCTATACTGAAACCAAACGGTTTTTTAGCATAAATTATATAGATAAATATAAAGTCAGGATATGATAAAAGTAAGCGTGTTTTCACGAGAAAGGTATAAACATGGGTAGTTTAAAATAAGTACTAAAAAACATGTAGACATTAAAAACATTTAAATAACGTATGAAACAATATGTTGACAAAAAAACCTTTAATAACAAGAAAAGGACAAAATCACATTTTGACGACACAAACACTAAATTAAAAAGGAGAATCCAATCTTAATCGGCTTAACAACGCGATGTTTTACCGGCGACCATACAACGATATTCCTGCTACCTGAACGTAGATGAAATACAGGGTGGTTATAAAATAACGTGAGGTGTTCAGAGCCCTCTAGCAAGTAAAGTATTGAACAAAACATTGCCAGATTTCATGGGCGCACATAGCAGAGAACATGGAACTTCGATTTCTACAATAAAAAATAGTACAAAAGATCATCACCAGGAGGAATTTTGGCGCTGCAAAAGTACATAACTTGCGAATACTGAAGAATTAAATGCCAAAAAAATGCAGCATGCATCAATTTTTTTACTTCAAATGTCTGTTGCTTGCAAATGAAGCTCAATAAAACCAACAAGAAATTTCAATTTGTTAAATGAGAAGAATTTTACCAAAAGTCGTCAGGTAGAAATTTCGGTGCGGCAGCAAGTATTTCTTTCTTGAATAATATTCATGTAAGATAATGCACCACCCACGTTGGGCTTTTGGTACTGGTTGGGTTTTTGGTAACATTTCTTTGATAGCAGTTTTATTAGTCATGCATTTCCTACGGTACAATCGTCCAATCTTTTACCTTGTGACGTTTGGCCATGGGGATTTCTTAACGGTGTTGTGTGTCTACGACCTGTTCCCGATATCTCTCAACTTTGAAAACTCAAGTAACGTTACAGGTAGGAGAAATTAAACCCCCCTCCCTGGATGTGTGGAAAATATTGTGCATTGTATGCAGTACCTGGAAAATCTCGATGTTAGTCAGATTGAATCTCATTTTTTAGTCAAAATCATATTTTATGAATAAAATTGATGCATATTTTGTCAGTGAGCATTTGATCTTTCAATATTCACAGTAGTACACATTTTCAACGCCAAATTTTCCCCTGGTGGCGATTTTTGGTGCTATTTTTCTTATTTCAGGAATAAAAATCCCATGGTCTACTGTGTACACCTACGAAATTTGGCAATGTTTCGTCCAATACTTCACTCGCTAGAGGGCTCTGAACACCTCACGTTATTGTATAACTGCCCTGTATTAAGCAAGCCCGATTTATCAGGGGTAAAAGTGCTTTGTTGTTAACTTAGAACAAAGACTTGAAACACAATATTGAGCCAATAACAAGAGTTTTGACAGGCTATTCGGTAAATCTAACTTTTAGAGAATCCGAACAGGACTCAGTCCCAATTAGATCGGATTTCTGATATTTTTTCTTTCCTAATAGAATTTCCTTTCTTTTAGAGAAAAGCTACAACATGAGTCGAGCTTTGGTTTCCTTTATTGTCATTTTCGTCATGATTAGTTTGATGGTTACGCCGCCTGTCGAAGCTGGACACAAAATGAAACTGAAGAAGATTGCAAAAATGCTGCTACTAGCCAATGCTTTAACAGGAAAGAAAATCTTGCTCCCTCTACCGTTGCCATTGCCCATTCCAGTTTTTCAAGAAAACATTAAACACATTCCATACGAGTAAGTGTTTTTTTTTTTTTGAAGCATATTTATTATTTAAGGGATGTATTCTGCATGTATGGGAGCAGGGGTGGATAAAGACTACCATTTTAAGGGGAGGCTCATGCTGGAGAATGACTCCCCCGCCCCCTCTCCATGAACGAACCTACGCTTTTGGGTACGAAAAACTTCTGAAACTGCTTGGGTATCAATAAAAAGCACCATATTGGCCAGGAAGAAAGCACTTAGTAGAGCATAAACGTTACTAATTAATTTCTTAAGCATAAAAAGAAGTAACATTTCAAACATTTACCTTTAAAAATAGTTTATGAGTTGAAAAGCTTACTGAAATCGTTTACATTTTATTCCTAAACTGCTTGAACACAATGTGGGTGGATAATATTGTCGACAATTTTTTTCTTAGGGGGGGGGGGTCACCACCCCTGTGAACTTCCTCTTGTATTTGTCCCTGTGTGGGATGAAGGAAGAGTCAGGCAAAAGTTTTTGCGACGCAGGGAAAAGGTAAGGGTAAATGCTACAACGTGTTATGGTTGGTTGGTTGGTTTATTTGATTTTTATGAGACAAGAGCTCTTGAGGACTATTACTGCGCCAAACGGTTTTTTATCATATACTATTTATTTTTCATTCAAGAATAAAGACAGGAAAAAGAAAAATACGCATATTTTGAAGTAAAAGACATAAAACTTCAAGTACTAGTATATATAAAGAAAAAAAACAGCCGTTAAAAACATTTAAACAAATTGTAGATTAAGAAAAAAATGGATGAAACAATATCTTGAAAAATAAGGAATGGACGAAATCCCATAATGACGAAGCTAACACTAAAAATTACAACATTTTATGAATATTCTCAATAGTTTCTTCAGCATGGCTGAATTTGTAAGGGAAATCGAAGCGTTTAGAAGGAAAAGAGTGAAAATGAAAAACTTTGAAATAATTAGCACAAATAGTAGAACAAACTTTCACTGATTTTAGAGCTGTGGATTGTAATAGCAGACCTGGCGGATGCTGTTATAAAGCAGAGTTTTGAAATACCGTTTAATGACTAATCTAGTGTCTGAATTTTACACTCAAAACCTTTAAAAAAATCACTTGCATCCATCTGAAATTCTTCTGGTAACTTTTTTCCACTCTTCCAAAGTTATAAAACTTCAGCAGTAGCTTCTTTTATTAAGATTCTTTTAGGAATCAAGGACTTTGCATTTAGATTTTTGGAAAGGTTCTAAAAAAAAAAAAAAAAACTTTTTTGGAACACCGGTTAACAGTGAATCTCTTTAATTATTTAAGATTTAATAAGTTTTACTGCATTGACAATTGCGACGAAAAATTCTCAAGATTCTCCCATTTTTTCTCAAATTCATGGAGAACAGAAATTTTAAGTCTAATATTGCTTAAATTGTAAATTTGTTAACATATTTGACCTGGTGTTTTTCACAGGAATCCTCAATCAAAGCAGAATCATTCTAGACGTTATAAGACATTTTAATTTTTGAATTAATTCAGAGACTCAATTTTGTCAACTGAACCCATTTCTTACCATTTCATTTTTTCGTGTAATTTCATTTTTTTAAATAACTTTATTTTTTCATTGTACAAAGTAAATATTAAAAAAATATATTTATTTCCTCACGCTGAACAAATATTAAAAGCTATCCTCAATCAAAGCAGAATCATTCTAGACGTTATAAGAAATTTTAATTTTTGAATAAATTCAGGAACCTAATTTTTGTATTTGAACCCATTTCTTACCATTTCCGTTTTTCATGTAAATTCATTTTTTAAACAACTTTACTTTTTCATTGTACAAAGTAAATATTAAAAAATATATAATTACTTCTTCACGCTGAACAAATACTAAAGGCTAAGGAAATAACTTCTTTAGCATAAAATATCGCCATTTCTTAATTTTCGACAATTCCCTATAAATAGAATAAACAATTGCAAGTAAACATAAACATAATCAAACCCATCAGTAGACAAACATTAAAACAAGAAAAACAAAAACTCAAAAACCAATATCGCTCAATCCTGAAATTACAATTTCCTTACAGAAGCTTCTGCAACCAGCTTTCTGAAAGCGACTCCTCTAAAAATACTCTCACTTATTCTGCTGAAATGACCATTATTTGACGGACAGTAGACGAGGGACGCGGGCCAGACTCCGGGCTATTTCCGCGTGCCCTGAATAATAATCAAGCTCAGCATCTTATAATAGTTGAGGATTTTTCTGTTTGAGGAAAAGGTCAGCGCGGAATTGAAGGGCAATTTATGATGGTGGTAGATATTAAAACACCTTCGGCAAAGTTGCCTTTTTGGAATAAACTTGTATTCCACTCGGTAAAATTCAAGCTCCTGAAAGTTTCTTATAATGTCAGAAAGAGAAACAGGTCGGGCAATTTTAATGTACTTCCTGGTATGACTTGTTCTGTCTTGAGTGTTTTTTCAGGAAGTAGTAATATATTAATTAAAATTAAATAAATCAAATGTTAATTATTTTGAGCATTGTCGGTGCATTTTGCTAAAGTTTGCAAGTAAAAAACTTCTATATGTCTTTGTCGTTTTCGAGGGAGGAAGGGGGATTTTCATTCTGTCCTTATTGTAATGGTTATTATAATCAAATACCTCTCTTAGTGTGGAGAAGTGAAATTTTTATTTCTTCTTTCTTATTATTATGGGTATTTTATTAGAGTTGACTTCTCTACGGGAGAGGCACGGGATTTAAGTTTTGCTCTTTTCAAAACGAATATTTTATACAATTTATTTCTTTTTCACTTTGGGAAGGGATTTTCTTTTTGTTCTAATTACAATGCATATACTATTTTGTACGTGTATATTATTCCTACGAAGAGAGAGAGAGAGAAGCAGGGTTTTCGTTTTTTTTTCTAATTGTTTTGAGTATTTTTATCCAATTCCTTTTTTAAGGGGAGCGTGATTTTCCAAGTAGCTCCAACCGTTACGCGTATTTTTATGAATCTTTTCCCCCTTGATATTGAGGGAGTATTTCGTTGTATAATGCGTATTTTATTTTTTATTTTTTCCTTCTGAACGGGAGAGGGGGGGGGGGCTCACTTTTTTTTTCTGTTTGTAATGTGTTATATATTTAGTTTTTAAATAAATTCTTTTTCTCCTGGGCACAGGGGTTTGAAAGGACAGTTGTCATTATTTAAATCTAGATTTTATGATCACACGAAATACGATTGTATTTTAGGTTAAAGGGTGTGTACGCATTTCAATTAAGAAAGATTATTGTTTTACTTCGATGGGAGGGGAAGGTAGATTTAAATCAACAAACTTCCTTTTAATTCAACATTCTATAAAAAAATCAAACTTTTCTACATTTTTCTTTTTTTTTTTGGAAAAAAAAAAGGAAACAATAGATAGCTCAGACAAAAACTGAACAATGGCAAAAAAATATGTAACACGTCAGAAAAGGACAAAATAATAGAAAATAAATAAATGCTAAATTTACAAATAGCGGTAACACATTAAATTGTTTTCCCTAATATAATATCAAACAAACATTCACAATCCAAATTCACACAGAGCAGTAATGTTGAATTGCTAAACATTATGTACCTTTTTCTAAAAAAAAATAATGATAGATACTTAGTTTTCATTGTTTTCAAGAGATATTTAATCATTTTCTAAAGTGAAATTTTGGAAATTCCGTTTGTTTCATAATTTATATCAATTTTAACCAATAAGCACTGTTTAAATGGGAAAAAAAAAACATTTTTGACCGTAAAAAACGGCTGTTTAGGAAAATGTACGGTTTCAAAAACAAAAATTTCACTTCAGCATAGTTATGAACATATCGCTCGTTTAAAAGAAGAGTGGAGAATTTAGACCACAATACGATATTTTTAATTTTCTTTTTTTTCGCTCAAATGCTTTCAAAGGACGTTATCTGCTTTGGAAAATAATGACAGATTTTGTATTCTAACATTAGCCACTGGAGAGCACAACAAACTTCTTTTTCTTAATGCAAATTGCCTGAGGAGCTCAACTTCAAACGGTTCTCCTGTAAAATTTCATTTCTTCGTATTGTGGCACTCTTCTTCCAAATGAGCGATGTATGTAAATAAAATGTGGTGAAATTTTCAAAATAATGTGTAAAGTAGTTTTCTAGAAAAGTAACAAGAGTTTTTAAAATTGACGTTTTGAGAAAATCGCGTTTGAAAGTAAAATTGCATCTACAGTTTTCATACATTTCTGCCCCCAATAATATGTAAGATTTGAATATTTTGAAGGCATAAAAGCTGAAAAATTATTTTTCAGAAAGTTTTAGTGTACCAAATCTCCTTAAAGAGTGCAGTACTCCACAGTATGATGGCCATATCGGATGTCATATTACTATTCCTGCCCCCACTAGTGTGTAAGAGTTGGATATTTTGAATACATAAAAGCTGAAAAATTATTTTTCAAAACGTTTTAATGTACCAAATCTCATTAAAAGAGTGCAGTACTCCACAGTTTGATGGCCATATCGGATGTCATATTACTGTTACGTCTTTAAAGTGTAGTTTAGTCTTTGAGAACTATTGTTGGGTGTTGTACAACGAAGAGAACTTACCACAGCTAAAAAAGACAGCCCTATCAATAAAATATAACCACTTTTGAATGATATCTTTTAAGAAGAGTTTTTGTGAATTCGTGATGTCAAGTTCGTGATATCAATTATATATTTAAATATCAAAATTGATGCTATTTTTGACACGAAGTACACCCGCGAATACACTGTATTGTTACTATTCCTATTCCACACCCATTGTCCGAACATTTAAGGAAAACATCTAATTTTATTTCGGATTTAATTTTATCATTCATTCGGCGAACAATACGAAACATTATTTTGAATTCTAAGCACATAGGAAATGACATTAGAGACAGAGATTAACTCGTATCCAGCAACAAAAAAACAGAGCAATTTAACCGTCATTGTATGATACACACCAAAAGCACAACCCCATAATCACGATTTCGAACATTTTCTTCTCTAGTGAAGCATTCTATTTTTTGTTCTTTTTTCTCTAAAAGATGCTTCGTTTGTGAAATTGTTTACAACCTATTTATTTACTAACAATGCGTTTTTTTCTTTAATCGAGTATCACATCAAATTCCTCCCCCGAAGTATTTTTGGCCATTTGCACTAGTTCTCTTTTGTGAGTCAAAATAGGTATAGATAAATGTTTCTTAGAAATAAGATAAAATGATTATTATTTTGTTCTGGGAAGAGAAAATCCCAACTTGTTTTCAAAATAAGTTTGTTATTTCCGATTTAAATGAAACACAAATCTTTAACGTTAGAAAGATGGGAGATTTATATAAAATAATTAAGGTACCTTAAAACTGAAACCCAAAACCAGTTCCTAAAGCTGACATATTTAAATAAAACAAACATTTTAATCATTACCAAGAGTCATAAATAACTTAAAATGAGTTTTTCTCACTTAAGGAATTTCTTTTCGGGGAATTACGTAAGTTGAGCTATGTAGTTATCAACTTTAGTAATTTGTCAAGTTGACTAATGACGTGAATTTTTGTTTCCTAAGATGGAGATTTCTTCAAATTATTTTAGAAAGTTGGTAATGTCAAATATTTTTTTAATTGAAAAATGTCCGCTTCAGTAATTTTTTTTCTTTTTGAGTTTCAACTTTAGGGTACTTTAACTTCTTCAAACGTTTTGTGCAGAAATCAATAAAAACTAAAATGCATCAACTAGAAAGCTGGATAACTCCATCTGTGCTCTCTGATATAGATTATTTACGTAAATAATCTATATCTAGTGATTTTTCCACCTATTAATAGGTGGGGTGTTTAAAAGTATTTTTAAACAATAAATAAATAAAATGGTAAACATACTTCGATTATTATTTTTGACTAGGTTTTGGTAAAAAATATGAACCATTTTTACTGTTAAGCATTTCTTTCTTTCTTTCTTTCTTTTTTTTTTTCTTTTCTTGCACTAAGAGTGGTGCTCCGCTCCTTTTTCAAAAGCAGACGACTTTTATCACACGTGACGAATTAAATTCATCAAACTTAAATTATCGAGAAGAAATATTTTCTCGTGTCTGGTTATAAATTTTATCGTCTGCGTTTTCCGTTCATTAAACTATCGTTCCTCATTCTTTTTTGTGGCAATTTTGTTTGGATTGGATATTTTTTGTACCCGTTAATATTTTATTTCATATTCCACATATAAGTTCTCTACTAATAGGTTTTTTTTCCTTTCAGGGTCAAAGGCGATTATGGCATGATGGATGGTGGATACGGCATGGGTGGCGGATATGGCATGGGTATGGGTGGAGGCGGAGGATACGGCATGGGCATGGGTGGTGGCGGAGGATACGGCATGGGCATGGGTGGAGGTATGGGTGGATACGGCGGAGGAATGGGAGGAGGCATGAAAGGAGGTTGGTGAGGAATCCAGTGTCAAAGAAGGACTAAACTACTTACATCTGTGAGAGCAGAGGAGTGAAGATTTTCAACATCCGAGAAATGCGGCGCGTTTTCCATTGTTCATCTTTTTTTTTCGGCGTCAAATACCTAGGCGCATTTTTTCTGGTATGAACAAAGCAAATCCAGTACAAAACGCTTATCACCAACATTTGTTTACCTCGCCTATTCCTCGTGTATGGAAACAAGCCCAAGAGCTGTTTCCAATCCTCTTTAGGAAACCAATGCAAAGTCTACTCCTTTATTGCTGGTTTAAGGATTCCTACAGCAGATACTGAAGAAAGCCTCATATCAAACTTTATCAAGCATCAAAGTTCTGCCAACGAAAGGTATTTTGCACGACATAGACGATGCAACTATCGCTTCAGTGCAAAAGATGCGTTCCTCATCATCTAATCATTACATGTAAATCATTTTCATGTTCAAATAGTATATACTTATTGATGTACAAAATGTACGTGCATGTCGTTATTATCGTGGTCTTTGTTATTAATACTGTAGTCATGTAACTACAGTATCAGCAACAAAGGCCAAGTTCGTGAAAGAATTTAGCTGCAGAATTATAAAGAAAAACTCATGGACTTCCAAGACATACTTCGATTTACATTTATGTTAGCATATCTTAGTTGTATGAAAAATAATGTGACATTATGAAGGCACAGTTTGATTTCTAACACCAAGTTTTGGTACGATGCTATTATGAGCTCAGTGTTAGGGAACTAGACTGGTTTTATTGTAGCTGTTTTTGTAGAGGCTGTTAGTAAACAGTATTTTTTCATAAGTTTATTATAATATTTCATGACGTTTTCCGTAGTAATACTAAAATTACAATTGGCGGATAATATTGACACAGTTTAGACAGTTTAAGTAACAGGGTAATATTCATAGTCGAATAGTCCTAAATAAGTAATTAATAAGTAAAGCAGAACTGCACTTACAATGAATAATTGGCAGAAATATCATTTGATAGGGTTAAAAAGTGTGAAAAAAATACTTAGAAAGATTATCAAAGCAAATACTAGCTTTTTAAGATGCAAAACTAAAATGAAAGGTTTTTTTTTACAACTTTACATTGCAAATGTTACTTTTAATAACATTTTCTAAAATGAATTCTACACAAAACACCTAAACATAATGTGATTTTTCTTATTAATGCTTCTAAAACTTAAATTAATGGTTACTTCTAGGATTTTTATTTTTTCCATGCAAATTGTAGATGCACTATAAAAAAAATTTTACACTGAAAGGTTGAAAATGTACGGTGATATTTTAACGTTTTACCTTTCAAGTGCTCGAAAATTGTTTGAAAGTAAAAGAATTTCATAATTAAAAAAAAAAACAACAGAGTAATGAATTTAACGCTTTCTTTAAAAGCTGTTTAGTACATTTTCTTCTGCACTGTGCTGAGGCTCAGGAAATATTACTCAAGTTTAATTTGTAAAACAATCTCGTGCATATAGGTATAAAATATAACGATGTACAACTAGACATAGATGTAGAGATAATTACTATTAGAATTCATATACAGAGCAATCTAACTGCGTAGTTAATCAGTTAGTTCCTAGATAGCACTACTGAAACACAAGATTAAGGCAATCTGAATTCGGTGGCGCCATCTAATCAGATAACGACGCAGGGAGATCGCCTACTACTTGAGTTCCGCATTTTCTCTGTTATAAGCAATATTTTGTTTGAAGTTTCGGCAACAATTTTTATCTGCAATATCCCCGAGATGTTTAGATATTGTTTTTTATGCTTCATTTTCATTATACTTTTTACATATTTACTTCTAGTGCAATCATTTTGAATTTATGAAATTACATTGGAAAAAAATTGTGGTATATATTCGATAGAAATTATACTTTGCAATATTATTATGTATTATATATTTTTGTACTTTATGTTGGATGTATCATTAAATGTGTGTAATAAAAATAGATAAAACTTTATATTTTGATGTGCATACATAAATGTTAACACCTTAAAACTTGATATATCACACTGAAAACATTGAAAATTTTAAACACTGAAAACAGAGCTAAGAGAACTTAATAATTATTTTCTAAGAAAAAGAAGCAGTGAAATTCTTTTTTTAATCAAAGTCAATTCAAGGTTAACCAATTTTGACATATCAAGCATAAAAAATATAGTTACTCTTAGTATATAAAGGTATCAGTCTCAGCTCTCTCCCTATAAGAAGCCTCCCGTTCGTTTCGGGAAAGTTTTGAGCATTTAATTAAATACAGTAGACCCTCGTTTTACGCGTGTTTATTTTACGCGGTTTCGATTATACGCGCTTTAAGATTTGACACCTTTATTTTATTTTACGCGGATGAGTTTCGGTTTTACGTGGATGCGGCAAGGCAAACAAACAAAATTTTCCCCTCTTTCGAAATCCAATCTCCTCAAGATTGCAGATTACACGTAATCAACTGCCATTTGAAGTGCTAATAATCGAGCTTGGACCAATGGAGACATTATATGCGATCGGTTCCAGAGCTCTTTTCAGAAGTTTTATTAAACTCACGCAGTTCAGAACGCACTGGAAGAAGAGCTTTTAGGAGTGACAAAGGAGGCCGAAACCAACGAAGATGACATTGGTGGCGCACAACCAAAAACGTTCACATTGAAAATTTTGAGACAATAGAAAGGACCTTTCTGATTTGTTAGTGAAGGAAGATTCTATCATGGAAATGCTGCAAGGGATCATGGATGCGTTAATGCTCTGCAAAGAATTACAGAGAAAAAGTCTTAATGACTGCCAAAAAACTATCATAGCCAGGTCCTCTTTATAAACAACTAGAGTTCCGTTTAAATGGAAAATAATCAACCAAATCTATAGATATTATTAGTCAATCTTGGGGAAAAAACGTTACTTTAAGATTTGACTTGAGAAAAGCCTCAAAAAGTCAGACGAAACACAAAAACATTCAACAATTCTAGCTATGAACTGGGAGTTGAGATGATACACTAAATAATGAATTGGGTTGAGGAAAGCCTTCGAACATGGAACAAAAAAAGCCCATAACTCGATTTTCATACAACTTAGAACTTTCTAACAGATGCCATCTTCAGCAGAAAAATAAGCGCTTTCGATGGACACATATTTTTAATATGTGCACGTATTTTTTAACCGTCATATTGGGGCATTTATGCGAAAATTTGGACAAATTCGAATAAAAAAGGAACTATCGATCGGATTTTTATCGAACTGGTCTACAAACCTCCCCAGTATCAAGAAGAACAAACGGTGAAAGTTTCAGCCAAATCTGTCGGGTAGTTTCTGAGATCTTAGGGAACAAATTTACCAAAGTCCATTTTTATATATATAGATACGAAATTAATATATGTTTTCTTTATACATGTTGTGCATAAAAGTCGATATAAATACACATTAAACTTATTATACAATTAGACATCACTAGAATGAAGTATTTTGTTATCTACGGAATCAAACTCCGATTTTAACACTAGTATTAGGTCTCAATTTACGCGGTTTTGATTTACGCGACATTTCCGTGGAACGTAACCCCTGCGTAAAGCGAGGTTCTACTGTAGTTTTAATTGGTTAATATAAAAAGAATCCCGAAATGATACTTAAGACGTTGAGAAAGTTCTCCCTGAAAGATTTGCAAATTGTGACCAAATCATAGATCTTTATTTCAAAAAAAAAAAAAAAAAGATTTTATTTCCTTAAAGGTTAATTGTTTTATGCGTCTGCTAATCATAAAGTAATAAAAGTTCATATTCCCTCACTTGACCTCGACAAAATATCTGGTTAATTCATTATATTCCAATTTTTCACGTATAAAATTCTTTAGGGTTACCCGTGGTAGTTCTTGATCAAGCAATGCAAACATCCATTTCTCAAAAAACGTGTTCAATGCAGAATTTTAATTTTTGGTAAAAGTTCGATCACTTCTGAGACAAGAATCTTGGTCATCCTTCTTTTCATCGAAAACTTAAATAGAATTTAAAATACTTCAAGTTATCAGGAATCATGTCTGGATCGATAAATTATGTGAAATAAACAAACCCATTGTCTTAAGAAACAAATAAATACCTTTGTGCGGAAATGTAACTGGTTATTAGGAGATTCCTCGCTTGCACCCTGACCATATTGTGAGACATGATATGGAACACATAGATGCAGAACTAACTCAAAATGTCTAGAGATGAACTTTATTGATGTCCGCCATCTACACACAAGGCGCAGAGTTGCGCTTCCACAAAAAAACAGCCGACTACCTGTCAACACAAGGTATTATTTTATATGGCGCCACCTGTCAGATAAATTGCTTTACAACAAAATTTGCATAAATCACAATAAATAAAGAATTGAATAATTAAAAATAAAAACAGTTCAAAGTTCTTTTCTGATCCGTTTCACAACATTGGTAAACAACAACGTTTTGACGCACAAAATGAACAGATTACTGCATACATGTGTTTCGAGGTTCCAGGGAACATCTTTTTCAATGCAAATAGTGAATTTTTGGGTGAAATAACATCCTGTAAAAGCAACGAGAATGAACAGTTGACAGTTTAAATGGCAAAAATAGCAAATTAACAAAATAAACAATACAAAATGAAACTGAGTGCCGAAATTTATTACACAAAATGCAACCGCTAATGAATATTTAGCAATAAATTTATGTTAGAAACAATTTTACAGGTTTAATTGCAACATTTAGATAAATTTCGGCTCTCAGTTTCATTTTGTCTTGTTTATTTTGTTACTTTGCTATTTTTGCTATTTAAACTGTCTACTGTTCATTCTCGTCGTTTTTACAGGATATCTTTTCATCCAAAATCTCACTATTTGCAATGAAAAAGTGGTTCCCTGAAATCACAAAACACGTGTATGCAGTAATCTGCTAATTTTGTGCGCTAAAACGTTGTTAATTACCAGTTACGTAGTCTTAGTTTAACGTCAGGTAAGCTGTTTGAAAAAAAGGAAAATAAAAAAGGAAAGAAATAACACAACGTTTTAAAAATCTCAAAACAACTTTGAACCCCGTCCACTAATCTTTTACGTCTTAGCATTTCTAGCTTTTATCATGTTTACAGTTAATAAAAATTAACTATCATCTAAAAGAAGCAAAATGAAAACTTAGGAACTTGCGCATTCTTTGTCTTTTTCTGACCATATTTACAACATTAAATGAAAATGATCTGCAAATAGCTAGTGACTAATAACTACTCCATCTATAAGGGACAATATTTAATATACCTCCCTGTAATTAATTTTAATATTTACATTAGATGTTGAAAACACTATTCAAGAGCTAACGCATGATAAAGTAAAACACTTACAATTGAACTTAAAGAGAGGGAGGAGGATCTTTGCAAATACTATATGAACATTTGGAAACCCATCTCTGAAATGGCTTTAGTAATCAGTTTTAAAAAAGTTTCAAATTCATAAAGTAAACAGCATATTATAATTGAGTAAATGTAGTCATATTGAATTAAAGTGTTCTTCTATTGCAAGCAATGTTTTATTAAAAAGTTTTCTTTTTTTTTTTAAATAAAAATTATGGGATCATTATTTATCGTAGAATTGTAGTAATCAGGAATTATCCCTCAGGTTGCACTAATTCATTAAATACTACATGTTGAGTTACTTCCTCTGTCCTACGAACTGCCGAGAAAAAAAATTATAGATTGCTTCCCGCATTCATAGTTCTTCAACTTTCTAAAGGCTCCCTTCAGCTTTGTAGTGAACGAAGGGCTGTAAAATTCCAGTTCTGATTGCCTAAGAGGTAGGCTTGTGCAAATTTATTAATCCTCAATTGGTTTAATAAAGAAAAAAAACTTCTATAAGCGCTTTTTGGCGTTTTCGACCCACTGTGCCCCGAGCCATCCCGTCTATGCGCTCTTGCGCTTTCTAGCCTGAATACTTTTTTTTAAATTAATTTTATTTTTTGTTGCAACTTTCTTTTCTCTCTCTTTTTTTCTTTGCGCTATCAAACCCGTGCGACTTTACTTTTTTTTTATTTTTTAAACCCATAAACCTGTGTAACATCGTTTTTTTTTCTTCTTTTTATTTCTTTCTTTCATTTCTTTCCTTTACTTTTTTTTTACTCTTTCTTTTTGCACCTTTTTTTTTTTTCGCCTTTTGGAGGTTAAGGTTGGCGCCCTCTTGCGGGACCCAGTCCGCCCCTTAGTTTTTCTATGCTGAGCTTTTAAATGCAAAGTATACAGTGATATCCCGTTTCAACGAGATTCAAGGGGTGCAAATTTTGTTCGTTGTAAAGAGAATTTCGTTGCGATAGATTCAAACAACGTAGTGGAAAATAAATCTGGCACGAAAATTTTTTTCGTTGAAACAGTTGTTTCGTTGTATTGGCTGTAACGGGATATAACTGTATTTTTTTAGTTATAAACTTTTGTAAAGTGAAATTCAGAGAAGAGCATTCTTTTTTTTCAGAAAGTAAGTTCGGCTAATAAACTTGTAAGTAGTATTATTATTTGAATTTAATATCATTAAACAACTTCTAAAAAAAATCCCTTTTACACGATTCCAAGTTTTTCTGTGATGAAGTTTAAGGCAATTTTGACACTATTTCATCTTTTATAAAGCTGTTTTGGTTGCAATATTCCGTAAATATATTAAAAAAATGGAAAAGTATAATTTTGAATTCTTAACATTTTATTGTTTTTGAATCATAAACACACACATCGGTAAAAGTGGTATCTGGTTATGGGGGGGGGGGGTTATAGTCCGCTTGTGAGCGGTACTTTTTGATCGCAGCGGCCTGGGTCACCCTATTCTGTGCCTTTTTCGTTGAAACTCGACATGAAACTTGAAGGAATATGCTAAGAGCGTTATTTACAACTTTTTTCCTCCGGCCCCTAGAAAAATAAAACGCACAGAAAGTTTTTTTCTTGTCCACTAGATGGTGCCACTATCCTAATGTTGTTGGGTACTTAAAAATAAAAGAAGGAAAAAAAAATTTCTTTAAGAAAGATCTTGTGTACTAGTTACATTTGAGGTAGTTTCATGAAATTCTGTTCAAAATTGCTTAGAAGCGCTTTTTATGCAGATTTATAAGTGTCAGAGCAAGTTCAATCATCTCGTGTCTCAATGTGTTGCGAGGAGTGAAATAAAATTTTGCCATAAAAATATTAATTATCCAAATTAAACTGCCTTTTTGCATGTCATTAATTACACAAATTTTTCCAGTGTCTGAGACACATTTACTGTCATAAGACAAGGTTCAAATAAGATAAAGATACAAATAGAGCAACATTACACAATATTTAAGTTTGTGGTGCTGCCACCTTCTGACAATAAAATACATCACTATAATTTCCTGTTAAGCCTCCTTCACTGTAAAAGTAAAAGAAGTAAAAAGCTTGGAAGAGAACTTAATGCATCTTAAAGCACCGCTAAAAAAGGAAAAAATAAATAAATAAATAAAAGTAAAAAATAAACGGAATAACTAAACAAATATAGAAAACTTAAAAATAACTTGTCAAAGAACATATATTGAAAATATCTTTTTTGATATGAACAAATTTTCGTTCAATTTTGAACAGCTCAAAAGAGTTTAGCATTAACGCCGACGGGGGAATTTAGCGCAAATATAAATTCTATGTTTGCCTTAAGCTAAAGCAGATTTGTTTTGAATCAACTTTGCTGGAAAAATCTCTTGATGAAGAACATGTACAAAAAGTTCGTTTTGATTTGAGCAATTTTTCGTTCAATTTTGAACAATTCAAAAAACCTTAATGTTTGTGCTTCAGGGAAAACTTAAGGTCAATATAGATCCTGAACAAAAAGTTGAATTTACTTCAAACAGTTTTTGTTGAAGAAAACTCTTGATGAAAAACATGTGTAGAAAAGGTTTTTCTTTTTTTTATCTAATTTAGCTATTTAAGGATATTTTTTGAACAATCAAAATTTTTAGCATTAAGAATAATACAAATAGTTATTTTTTCGCACCAAAAAATTTAAAATATCGTACAGATTCTGAATACATTTTCAGTTTTTGGTTTTAAGAAATAGAGAACAATAATAATAATAATAAGATACTAATAAAAAACGAAACACCATATCTCATAAACTTAGCACTAGTGGAAATCTGAGATAAATATCGCTTAATCAAAATGAAATGAATTCAAAGCACGAATGTTTATCCTGGGCTGCGCAGTCAGTGATAAAATGACCAACTCCGACTCCTTGAATTCTAGGACCGTCGACTCCGACTCCGATTCCTGTACTCCAAAATTAGTTCCGACTCCTACTCTTGGAATTTCAAAGTCTTCTACTCCCAACTCCGACTTCCTTTATTCCAAAATCAATCCGACTCCGACTCTCCGCAGCTCTGGCGTTTTCTGTGATATAATGATGTGTATATCACAGAATACCCCTTACGTTTTGACAGGAAGAGCATGCAGACGAGTAGTTTTTTTTTTTTTTTTTTTCAATAAAAAACTTATTTTTTTAAGTGGGACTTTTTTTAAATTTTTTAAATTAATTTATTTAATGTCCATTTATTTGTTTTTTTACATTTTTGACAACAGAGAAAATATAAACCGAAGCGTTTCATTTTTAACCGGAAGAAAGAGATTATAACAAACGATATTTTTCTTTTTATAAAATTTATTTATTCTGATGAGCTTTTTTTTAAAATTATTTTTATTCTTGTTGAAAGCAAATAGAGAACTTTTTTTATGAAAAAAATATATTATTTAATTTCTTAAACTCTATGGTACAGTACTAAAGTTGGTTCATTTGCTTTGAACTTTTTATTGTTTCTTTTTCCTTTGCGTTATCCTTTGCCGAGAAATACTCGTGGCGTTGAAAACACCGTCAGTCTCACCCCTAGCTTCAAAAAAACTTTGAATTCTTGCAAATCAAGAGCTGTTGAGTATGTTGAGGGGTGGTTCAGTTTAAAATTCTTCATACGTCTGCCCCGTTATCGTCGTTGGTTTGATTAATAGACTGAAATCCCGTTACAACAAATACCAATGCAACGAAATATCCGTTTCAACGAAATAAATATTTACTTTCGATTTTATTTTCATTGCATTACTTAAATTTCATTACAACGAACAAAATTTTCGGTCCTTTCGAAGGTCATTGTAAAGAGATTTCATTTTATTTTCATCTGCTTTAGCTTGAATTTGAGCTACTTCATCCTTGGAAGTGATAACATTGGCATGTGCAATGTACCAGAGAGCAGCCCGGTTATCACATCCTGAGACTGCAGTTCCGTTCTTATTAGAATCAGTCTGGATTAGGAATAACCGAGTTCACTCACTGAAACTCATCTTCACTCATCTCACTGAAACTGAGAGTGCCAACAAACTGGTAGATAAAACAAATTTTTCCCTCAATATTAGTCTAAATTGGTACCAACAAATATTATGATTTCCCAATACTTCTCTACTCCATCATCATCATTATTATTGTGGGCCGCTTTCACTTGTTCTCAGGACCTGTAACTTATCACTAACTTTCGGTTGACTGCTGAATGTTAAAGGTATTTTTACAAGAAAAGATAGGCTGAGTCAGAAGATAGCAGAAATTTGATGAATAACGAAGCATTGCTCGCTTTAAACGGTGTTTGCTTGTTAAAAGCGAGTTATACTGCCGTGCTAAACACAAAAGTTGTATCTGCCGTCAAGTCCAAACTGAGAAATTGCTTCTTAAATTTTTACGCCTCCTTATATTTGACTCAATCAGGTGCTACTTTTTCAGAAATTAAGAAATATATATATTTCCTACTCTTAAATGACCATAGAACGTTGGATTTAGGTAAAATACGTTACGAAGAAACACCTGGTGGCAATAACTCAATGTTAAAAAAAAAAAAAAAAAAAAAAATTAATTTGAATTTTGTCATTTTGAATTCAAATTATGTTTTTCGCAATCACGAGTGTGTGTTTGTATGTGTGTGTGTGTGGGGGGGGGGTATGCGTATGTGTGTAGGCATGTGTGTTTGTGTCTGTGTGCAGTCATGACTGTGTGGGTAGTTGTGTGTATGAGTGTTTGTGTGCGTGGGGGGCGGGGTATGTATATGTGTGTGTAAGCATATGTGTTTGTGTCTGTGTGCAGGCATGAATGTGTGGGCAGTTGTGTGTATTTGTGTGTATGTGTAGGTGTCTGTATGCATGCATGTGTGTATGTGTTTGTGTATGTGTGTAGGGGTATGTGTGTGTATGGTGGTGTTTGTGTATGTGTGTGTATGTGTTTGTGGTGGTGCTTGTGTATGTGTGTGTATGTGTTTGTGTGTGTTGGTGCGTGTATGTATGCGTGTGTGTGTAGGATATGGACGCAACCTGGAGACGGTTTTCGCTAGAGGAGCAGCATCGTGAGGCCGGCCGACGCGACGGGTGGTGCTGGCAGAGGGTGGCGCCGCGCCGGCCGGTGGGAAAAATGATAGCACGCCAAAAACAGTCAAATGAAAGCAATAAACAATCGTGATTGCTCAAAAAAAAAAAAAAAAGACAGATGAGCCTTTTGTGCTTAGCACGGCTGTATAGGGCAGACCGGGCACGTTTACTAGGATTTTTTTCAATGAATTTTCTAAATTTTATGTTTAACCTTAGGAAATTTTAGAGATTGCGGTTTTATGAAGCAGTTAATGGAGTCAAAATTGACATCTTCAGTTGTTGCTCAGTTTGTGCTTTTAATCGTTAAAAAAAATTTTTTTGAGTTCAAGTCGGTTGCGTAAACTTGCCCCGGCCACAGGGTAATTTTGCGCATATTTTTTTTGACACCTAACGTGGTTGTCTTGGTGTTTGGAACATAACGTCTTACCATCGCTAAAATAAAGCAAATTTGTTACAGACTGAATAGTGTATAAACTAAAACCTGAACGGGCATGAAGACAGCACAACATGAATGTAAGCTATAAGATACGAATTTGTAACTCAATTAAAAATTAAATGGTGATTTTCAAAACTAAATAGCCTGAAAATACTAAAAGGTTTTATGACAGTTCGGAGCGAAAAAGCGTCAGAGCACGTTTAGAAGTAAGACACAGTAAGAACGTGCGTAAAGGTGCTCAGACGTCAACGCGTAAACTTGCCCCGTCGCCAAATTTGGTTTTATTTTTAACTTGAAAAAAAAAATAATAATAATAACATTTCAGTTCATGCAAATACAAATCTCAAAAAAAAAAAAAAAGATGAAATTCTGCTAATTTTCATACATTTGTTCTTTCTTAACTATGTATTATTTATTCACTATAAGCTTCAAAACGTTCAACTCAAAATTTACTCGACTTGGTTAGAAAGCAGATTATTCTTTCTGCATGCTAGACCGAAGCTCGACTGATGCTCTAAAACTTGTGAGGATATTTGCTAGGGAGCAGCATCGATATTGGCTCTCCAGTTATAATTCGTTTTGAAAAAAGGGCGCTGCGTAAATGTACTCCACGCGTAAACGTACCACGGTCCAAAAGTCTTATCATTGTACTAATAAAAAATTTCGGGTCTTCTCGTAAAATAGGGACTTATTATTAATAGTTCTATGGTGTTAACTACTATGGTGTTATTATGTTACTATGGTGTTCGAATTAATTGGGACAAAGCTATATTTTACGGACTTTCAAGTTGATAGACAGCTAGCTCCAGCAGGTTCAACTAAACTAAGTTCTAACTGTCTTAATGCGATCAATATCAGTTTTGATTGCTTAGCTAAACTATTGCAGTTTGGATGAGAAATTATGAATATTGACCAATTCTTCAGATTGTTTCTGTGAGAAAAGGAAGTTACATTTTGCATTCGCTCATTTTAGTACTATAAAAAAAGACTCCTAGAAAGTTAGCAAAGATAATCTTACTCAACAGTCACGCATCTATAACTGTAAAAAATACAACGTCCATGATTGGTATTGGAAAATAGAGATTCTCCGGATATCCGAAGAAATGACCAATGTAACTGAACCATTTCTTCCTCGAAGCGAAATTATGAAGGAAAAAAGAAAAAATTCCAAAATAGGACCAGTTCCTACTCTGAAATAGCATTATTAGACCTACAAGAATTATCCAATACCTTAAGATGTATTTATTGTCTATTGATATTCATTGTTCGAGACTGCAGCAGAGGCTTCCCTTGTTGATCAGAAGAGAAGTTGTCAAAAGTTTGATTTTCCAGTACCAACCACATTTTCTTACCTCCTTGGATTTGTACCTGTTAGTCGGATTATATTTGGCATGGGCCTCCCTCTAACTCTCTAGGCGTTGTCTCCCTGTTATGTACACTATAATGAAATAATGGAAAATGCTACTTTTCCTCTCACAGAAACAAACAGAATTTTTTTAATATTCCGAATTTCTCATTTAAACTACATAGTTTAAGAAGTCAAAACTGACCTCCAGATGACATTATGACAGAAAGTTCCCGAAAAATATATTTCTCCCAATTAATTCGAACCCTATAGTAGATAGCACTGGTACTTTTTTTTCCATTGCATTCAGATGCTCCAAAGTTTGTATACGAAGCACATTTTTATTTTATTAATATTTTATTCTTGTCAAAGATACAAAAATTAAATAACCCTTTGGCTAAAACAAAACGTTAAATATATCTCTTCGAAAATTCACGCATAATGTAATAATCTTGACGAAATTATGCATGAAAAGGCAGATGATATGGTTTTAATATTTTAATAAATAAACATAAAGCAACATTACTTCTTATTCTTTCATATTTCCAAGTTTTCATAAGAAACGATTTCAAGCCATACATTTCCTCGTTTGGCCTTTCTCTCCTGTTTTACATTTCCTAAACAGTGTAATTTTTTTGAAATAGCACTTTACTTTCAATTTCTTTGTTACCCAATACCAGCTGATGTGCCCAGACATACGTGGATGTTAAATGCAACACGGCAATCTAAAGAGGAGGAGGAAACAATAAAGATCTGAACCCTATGTATTCAACAGTTCTTACTTTCTTTCTTATATCCAAAATATATAAAATACTAGCCGTACCCGCACAGCTTTGCCCGTAGTAAAAAATTAAAAGTCATTTGATTAGCTTGTATGTTTACAAATAATGGATGATGAATTTCTCGCCAATTTGCATTGTTCACTTGCTCGCCTATGTTCCACGTTATGATAATTTGCTCGGTAAAATGTTCTTAAAATTGGAATAGAAAAAGAACAAAATCGAATTTTCGAAAAATCGCTTCGAGGTGCACACCCCATGCTAAAACTAATTCTGTGCCGATATTTCATGAAAATCGGCCGAACGGTCTAGGCGCTATGCACGTTACAGAGATCCAGACAGAGATCCGGATTGAGAGACTTCCAGCTTTATTTTTAGGAGGGATTATAGTTATTGGAAAGGTTTTTCAACCGCTTGTCCGGCAGACCGGCAGGGGCACCATGATGTTTTGGGAATGTGGAAATTCTCAATTGGGCGAATGGAACTCCAAATTTTGCCGAATGATAAAATATGCATGTACACACATAAGTACATCTAATGAAAAGGGACATCCGGGCATTTAAAATTTGCAATATTGCAGTTATATTTCCAAATTTGTCGAATCGTCAGATAAAATTTGCTGAAAAAGGATATATTTGGGAAGTTCGAGTGACCTCTTACAACCCCTCTGCAAAATGGCAGCAGTCCGCGGCAAATTTTGATAGGTCCTCAGATTTTTCAGGATTCGGTGGGTGTCAGTTACGTTAGGTAGTAGTTTATAGGAGGCCTCGATTTCAAAAGGTTATTAAAAATTAAGTCAGGTATTTAGTTAGGTATTTAAAATAATTCATCGTATAGTAATTAAAATCAGTATTTATTTTACAATTGGGTGTTTAGTTTAGTTGAGTACTGGAATTGTAAAATAATTTGATTTATACGTTTGGGTAGGGGATTGTATGTAAGTGTAATCGGTTATGTTTTGCTTTTTAGTTTCTTGGTGTTTTTTGAAGTCTTTTTTTATTACTTAAAAGTATTACCTGTCTACTTTTCCAAATTCTAACAAGAGGACGATATAAATTTGTGTTTTCAGTTTAAAGCAAGGTTCTTACATTTGTACCAGCCAGCTAGATTGACGTAAGTGCAAAAATTGCAATATTCTGTTCATTAGTGCATCGTATGTATAAACCTATTCCGCATCGAACCATATGAACGCAATTCTAAAAATGAAATACATATGTAATTATTTACCAGTGTTAAAAGAGCACGCTTTCCGTCTTTTGCAGACAAAAGTTTTCCCTCTCTCCTCTAAAGTTGCGATTATGTGAGTTACGTTGCTCTGACTCTGAGGTACAGATATTTATAGAGGGGATTGAATCCGATGTTGGGGGCATAGGCGGATTTAGGACTGAATTCCTGGGGGGGGGGGGCAGGATTTTTTTTTTTTTTTTGCAACATTTTTATTGCGCCCCATTCCCATGTTTTTGTCTGTTTCCTGTGATGCATAAGTCCATGCTTTATGTTTTTGTGTGTCGTTTTCATTAATGTGTATTTTCATGCTGTCCTTTTTGAATTGACCTTAAGAGAGGGAGCTGGTATCAAGAGAGTGACGCAGGGCTCCCTTTTGAGTGAGAAATAGAATATCTCCAATTTTAGGGGGCCGGGGGTTTTTCTCCCGGAGGAAATTTTGTAAAATGGATATAAAATTCTGCATTTTAAAGCTTTATAAAGGTTATTTGGATAGACATAGAAATTGATAACTAGATTATACAGTTGTACAGTGTTGTTCAAACTTTGTAAGAAACAGCCATAAATCAGAACAGTCGCATTGAAAGAAAAAATAAACTATAGAATTCTCATTACAACAACCTTCTTTTAATTATAAGTAGTGCAGAAAACGAAAAGGAATAGAGTTAGTGTATAATTTTTTTTCCTTGGCTAAACAGATTAACAATATGCAGTAGAAGTAATTGGAGCCTACTTTGCTTAGGATTGTCAAAGACGTATCTAATTATTTTCAAGGACTCTAGAATAAATAAAATTATTTAACACACTTCATTTGTACTTTCCAGTCTCTGATATTTTTGTACTTGATTGTAAATTTTTAGTCCTGTTCTAACTTTGTGAGAAATAGCTATTTTAAATTTAAAAGAAAAAATAAACCATAGATTTCTCATGATAACAACTTTTCTTCAGTTGCAAATGGAGCAGAAAACGAAAAGAAATAGAAGTAGTGTGTATTTTTTTCCGTGCTAAACAGATAGACAATACGCAGAAGTAAGATAAAAGCAATCAATACAAAAGAATTTCCAAAATACTGCATTCGAAATTGAATAAATAGCAAGATATGAAACATGTGAGTCACAAAAA
This sequence comes from Uloborus diversus, assembly GCF_026930045.1. Lineage (NCBI taxonomy): Eukaryota > Metazoa > Arthropoda > Arachnida > Araneae > Uloboridae > Uloborus > Uloborus diversus. Next base: position 32,909,985 of record NC_072739.1, read on the forward strand.
TTTATTTCAAATAATATATTTCAAATGTGAGGACCATGACTTTTACATTTTTAATACAGGATGTGGCAAGGAGCTGAATTTGACATATTTTGGCATTCCTCCCTCTCTACCATTTGTTAGAAATTTTAAAATTTAAGGTTTGTAGCTACACGTTTCCAAATATTCAAGGTTTTCAAGCACTTAAAAATGAAATTAGTTTTTTCAAGCAATATCCATTTTTAAGGAACGAATCATGAATTTTTTTGGGGGGGAGTTAGGGACCCACTTCAAAGCAGGGGCCCTAAGCAATAGCTTGTTTATCTTATAGGCAAATTCTGCCCTGTTTGTAATTCACTCTTACCTGCAAATTTATGCTTGATTTTTTGTAATTTTTACGAAAATTCGTCAGTTTTTACAGCTAAAGGATTTTTACGATTTTACCAATCTTTGTTAGGTTTTTATAGACTTTTATAAAATGTCAGCAAATTTTTCCAAAACTTTTGATGACTCAATTATTTAGATTTCAATAATGACAAGGACTGACTCACTTAGACTTAGATGATTATGACTTACCTTACTTTTTAAACAGTATTTATAAAGTTAGTAAAATTGTACTCTCCCTCTAAGTAAAAAGATTCATTTAATCAGAACACTCAGATAACTGAAATTTATTCAGTTTGCGGTAGTGTTTATTCTCCCTCCTTTTCTCTTTAAAAAAAATAGAGAGAGAGAGAGAGAGAAGGGAAAAAACTATGCTTTTTAGAATTTCTCAAAAGGCCAATTAATCTACTAAGAACATAAATATTATGCACAAATATATTTGAAATGTGGACACAAATCATAACCAGTAGTTCGGTTAGCGGGAATGAGGGTGGGGGAGTTTTTTCTCGTTTGCTTTAGGTTCTAATTTGTTAAAATAATCGTCAATTATTATAAGTGTTTCAGCTTAATGTATAGCTTGTTTAGCCTATATTTTCATTCATATACTTGCCCGAATGATTTTCAGTCCAAAATAGTGAATTTAGACACATTTTCAGCACCCCAGTGACAGCTGTACTATTTGTATTTAATGTTCGTTTTTTTTTCCCGTTCGTTCAAAAATGAAAAAGTCATGATATTATTGTTTTAAGATTTTGGAAGATGTGTTGTTACTATATAAAGTCCTCTCAAAACTTGGGGGCATTGCCCCTATGCCCCCCCCCTTATAAATCTACCCATGCCCTTCTGAACCATTCAAAAAAAAATATATTAATATATATATATTTTTTTAATTTTTGGAAGATGTGTTGTTACTACATGAAGTCCTCCCAAAACTGGGTGAGCATTGCATCCCTCTGCCCCCCCATAAATCCGAACATGGTTGGGGGTCTAATATTCTGCAACTTTTCCATTTTCGAGATGTATGTGATTGAAATTACTCTCCTGAAAATTTTTAAAACTGAATTATAAACTTTAGTTAGTCTTTAATGATGTTTGCGGAAGAGGGAGGAGCGACGCTCCCTCCGAAAATCTTGGAATTTGTCACTTTAAAAAGGCAGTTTTAGACAATGTCTGGTAATGTTTGTGTGTAGGGGAGGGGGAGGGTTCTCCCCATTTAAATTGTAATAGATAATATATGTATTTATCTTATTTGAAAAATGTTTCGAAATATATTTTTAAATCTATCAAATGCCGCCCACTTCTTAAAAACAAGCCGTCCCTCACCCCTTCCAGATACGCCCCTGTTGTGTAGGTGTATTAAGCTGATCCAGGGAATGCTCCATACATGCAAAGTTCTTCCGTTCATTTTTTATTTATTTATTTTTTAGAGCGTTGGGGATCTCTTCCTTTTTTCCTTCTAGCTCTATTCTTGGAAATTTTTCTGCCAAAAAATCATCGTAGTGTTTTACTTAAAGTTGGAGTAATCTTTGCAGATTGCGCCCCTTTTGCAGTGGCGCCCCTGGCGAGAGCCCCATCTGCCAACCCTTAGGTTACGCCACTGACGGTAAACAACTATGTACAGTAAACTATCTCATCTAAATCTACATTTCTTGCTGTATGTTTGGGATCGTATCCTGCGTTTTGTTCTGGCTGGACCAGAACCGTTGGAATCCCAGATCTAGAAGATGGAGCGACAACTTTTGCTGTGCCCTTGGTCGCACCATCACGGTGATCTAGAACAGCGTTTCTTAATTTCTTTGTTCAGTGGAACCCTTTTAAACTCTTAATTTTTTCGTGGAACCCTTAGTTTTTTTTTTCCAATATTTTGCAGAGGAGTAGCCACGGTTCTGTTTGAGAGGGATCCCAGGTTCTTATCTCAAAGAGACTATCACATTAACTATTTGTCGTTAAATTGATAATTAATTAGACTTCATATTACAGACCATAATAATTATTGCTAACTGTTAATATTTATTTATTTTTATAAAACACCAAAATACTCCTATTTGCATAGGCGGCTAGCGCCCCCCAAAAAGGGGGGGTCAAAGGAGGTGCGGGGGGGCAGGTTTGGTGGGCGACACACCCTTAAAGCAGAATTTTTTTTTCAGAAATTGGGCAATTGAATTTTTACGTCATTATTAATGAATTGACCTTCTTCAAAAAGTTCGAGTAACGGACTCAAAAACCGGGACCAGATGGCCCCCAAAATCAAAGTTCCATTTCAAATTTTACGAAATAATAACATGAAAAAAAAAGCATAAAGCAAGCACTTATTAAGTCAGTTCTTTCTTTAAACATGTGAATAAATCATCACTATCATTTTTCATTCGACCCTTAAACTTAGAAAAGTGGAGGGGCAAAGCCCCTTTACTACTGAAAGAGAGTGAGAGGGCGATTGCCTCCCTTGCACTCTCGTACGAGCCGCCTATGCCTATTTGTCGGACTGTTTTTAAAAGGGACAAATAACCTCAGACTTAATGCATGAGTTATATGATTAAAATATTTTCTTGGTTTGGAAAAGAAGTACTGTGATGTGTTTTACCTCAGAAGTGTTAACAATTCACTAAAATTTACAAAGAAATGGTTTTTTTAAAACTTAAACACTAAAATGTCTCTTATTTTACAACAGTTTTTAAAGTTATTTATAAGTTAGACTTTGATGTTACTGTATATTATGTTGACTTAAATTAGTCCTCACTCGTTAAATGTTAAAATTTTGCTTTTAACTATTGCCATAGGTATTGGAAGAGTGACTAGTATTAATAGTAGAATATTTGAAATTTACGACAAAAATCGTAATTTTAAGCAATATTTGGTAATGATGCAGGAAAGGGAATTTGAGATACCTTCCCATAAGTTTTTCAACATTGAAGTCACTTTTAAATTATCGTTGGTGACATTAGGGGGTCAGTAGCTTCTTCCGGAATTTTTTCGAAATTGAAGTTTTTAAAAGTGAGAAAAAGATGCTTTATGATTGATCTTGGAAAAATTTCGAAGTTGAATCTTAAAGGCACAATTTCAGGGAACAAATAAAATTATTCCTATAATGGCTAACCTGATGGGTAATAAAGCTCAGATTTGCATACAAAAGTAAAAGCAGATTTATTTTTAATTTTGGGAAAGCGTTTTTTGTCGATTTTTTAAGTGACAAATTTGAAAGATGTAGAATGAAAACATGCCTTTGTGGAACCCTGGGGTTCCGCAAAACACAATTTAAGAAACGCTGATCTAGAAAATGCACCTGTGCGAAGCCCCCCCCCCCCCCCCGATTACGCCACTGGTTTTGACAACATTCAAAGCAATCTATGACAAGTGTGTACAGTTTGGTTAATACTTTATGTTGAAATGAAAAGAAACAAAGACTGAGTTAATTTGCATAAAATAGGAGAATATGGGGCAAAGTGAAATATTTTCTCTGCTTTTAGCGCCACCTATCTAGTAATATTTTAACTAAGTAGTAACACATGTAGTCTATTCCAGTCAAGAAACAATTACCTGTGAAAAATCAAAGAATGTGATAACGCAAGCAATTTTCAAAAATGAATACTCATATTGTAATATTTTAATGTAAGTAAAAAATTATTTTTGCTCTTGCTAATGTAATTTCTTGTTATTAATATTTTAAATATTAATTGAGACCCACTAATATTCGCAGTATTTTACTTGTTAAATATCAAGCTAATTTGTATTTTAAATACTTTGTACAGTTAGTACAGTTAGCATGCGGGGCAAAGTAAAATAGTTAATTTCATTTACTTAATCAGTCTTTTATAAAATCACTTACGTATCCATTTATTAATTATTTCACTTAAATTACCTCATTTAATAATTCCTTTATTTATTCATTCATTCATTTTCTTATTCATTTACTATTTTATTAGCTGAGTTATATTTTCTCATTTATTAACTTATTTTACTTATTCGTTTATCCGTTTATTGTTTCATTTCCTTTTCATTTACTCATTCGCTCATTTATTTATTCATTTATTTGCTAAAAAAATTCTTTAATAATCGAATAGAAAATATTTCAATAGACAAATATTTTATTTTCCACTTTACCCCCTGAAAGAAAGAAGTGAAGAATTTCCACCTTTTTTTTGGAAGTTCAAATTTACTGCCAAAAATAAAAAATAATATTTCAATGCAAGTTTTATTGTAAGAAATATATTGTTTTTTCCTTATTTACCGCAATTTTTAGAACAGAATTCCAAATTGTTCATTTTGAAAAAAAGTAAGCTATCTCAAGTATTTCCCTTTGTCTCACGTTCCCCTACTAGTTCGAACAGCATTCAAAGCAATATTTGATAAATGTGTTTAGTTTTCATCAGGTGTTAACGATATTTGGGGGAAAATATGAATTTTCCCTACACAATAAAATTATAAAAGGGGACATAAGGGAAAAATCGTGTAAAAAATATTCCATTTTTATTGCGAAATAATAGAGAATGAAAATGACCCAGAATCATCTAGACAAAAGGAAGGAAAAGCGATAAAAAGTTATCGCTGCATTTTCCTTTCATAAAACAAAAGCTTTCTGGCTGAAGAATAAATGTCGGTATGATCGCTTCTTTTCAAGTTTCTATTGTATTTGAGTTGCGAATTTACAGTAGTATAAATGCCTGAACAATAAAAAACGAACTTTTCCTAAGTTTCAGTTGCCCTTGCAATGGGAGGAAAATGAATGCAGCGGAATTATAAATGCATATCTAGTTAAAATTGTGAAAAAAAAGCAGTGTGGTGACAAGTTAACAAGACTAAAGCCCTAGATTGTAGCTGAATCCACCATCTTGGTTGGTTGGTTGGTTGAGTTGATTTTTATGGCGCAAGAGCTCTTGAGGGCTATACTGCGCCAAACGATATTTTATTATATGCTATCTTTTACTAAAGAATATAGTAAATAGAAGCATATTTTGAAAGAGAAAGCATAAAACTTCAAGTGCCAATATTAAAAAAGTGCAGCCGATAAAAATATTTAAACAATTTGAAGATAAAGACAAAATGGACGAAAAAATATCGTGAAAAACAAAGGAAGGACGAAATCACATAATGACCAGACAAACACTAAATTAAAAAGGAGAATCCAATCTCCTGGAGGAAGGAGTACAAATTGCGATGGGGTGGCTCTCCCAGCAACTCCTTCAAAGATGAGTTAAAATTATTAAAATATTTATAACGAATTAGATTAAAATTTGGGCAGTTGCATAAAATGTGCAACACTGTCTGATTTACATCACACGTAATGCATGTTGGAGCTGGTTCATGACATAAGAGATATTTGTGGGTGAATCTGGTATGTCCAATGCGAAGTCGAGCTAATAAGACTTGTTCTCTCCTGGTGATATTTAATAATCCGAAACCTCTAGTGGAGGGCTGGATTGAATGTAATTTATTTTCGATTTCTGAATTCCACGTCCCCTGCCAATACGTGTTGAGGCTTACAACGATGGCGTTTTTGATATCATCGAAAGGGACACTAGTATCGACTAGGATACTTGCAGCTCTGGCAGCTGAATCGGTTGCTTCATTGCCTGCAATGCCCACATGACCAGGGATCCAACAAAAGGTAACTTGAAAATTATTTTGCATAAGGTCCACCATCTTGGGGCTAAATGCCGCTTTCTGTGTCTGCTATTATGAAGTAGCGCGTTTTTCTTTTTAATTGTGATGCTTCTTGGTTGTGGATTAACATGGAGTCAAAAATAAACCACAATCACGGTGCAGGAATAGGAAGAAAGCATCGTTCCAGCGGCATCGAAAGCAAAATCCAGAGCGATAAGAAATATATTTGTAATGAGAGGTGCATTAGAGTTATATTGGACTAATTTACAATCAACAAGTAAAGAGCGAGAAGAACAAACTGATAGTGAATACTGCATGAGATATACATTTGACTAATTTGCAGTCAACAAAAACCATAGCGATAAGAAACAAATTTGTGACGAAAGTTACATCGCAGATACATTTGGCGAACTTACAATAAAAAAAAACATAGAGTGATAAGGAAAAAATTTGTAACAAAAGTTGCATCAGAGATACATTTGACTAATTTAGGATCAACAAAATCCAGAGAAATATGAAACAAATTTTCAATGGAAGTTGATTCCGAGACACATTTGAATAATTTACAATTGACTAAGTCCGGAGCTAAAGGAGGCAAATTTAAAATGTAAGTTTGGTCGTGGTTATACGAGTAAAAGAAGCTGTTTGTTCAGTTCAAGAAAATAATGCACTGCGAGCATATATTCCTCTTGATATGGGTGGGGACCAGGGTTGGCTTTCTGCCGGCAGAAACTAGTTATAACCGGTAAAAACCGGCAAAAACTTAAAAGTGTCTTTAATAACTTTGAACTTTACTTTACTTTTAAAGTAATTACTAAATGATATTCGTTTAAATAAACTGAGATATCAAACTTCATTTCATCATTGTAAAAAACAAAATCCTATGCTAGTGCTCTTGATTTAGTTCAAAAAGGGAACTTTTCAATTGCAGATGCTCATAATATTTGCATTAATCTAACAAAGGACAAAAATCAGATGGGTTCTTAGGAAAGAGGAGTGACGTACAGAACTAAAAACAGGAAATTACTGATTGTAATTTGCTCACTTTATATGCTTCATGTAAATTGCTTGTGATTGAAATTATCACATGTTTCAAGAAGAAAGTGGGAATTTTACTTGCCAATATAACCTAGATATTGTACGTACCTAATGTCACAGCTTTGCAAAACAAATTGGCCCTCTTTCTCGAAACTTATTTTTCCAGTTAAATTTTTACCACTTTCCCAGTTACTAGATGGTGGACCAGTTTGAAAAAAATATACAACAGATGAAAGTTTCACGAATATTGCTTGTTCTTTAATGCATTGCATGCTAGCTCTTCTGTTGCAAGAATAGTCTTAAGTTCCTCATTTGTGCACATTAAATCAAGAAAACTGTTTGGATTTTTGAAACCACCTTTTCTCATTGGTAACTGCAGGGACCAAACAATGTAACATTTGTTGCAAAGTAACAATTGATATATTGTACTTTGGTTAACAAATTAATTATTTTTTTCATGTATTTTCTACTGTGTGTCAATAATTTATTTTTTGTCATTTTGTGAGTTTTTGCCAGTTTCTGCCACAAATGTGGCAGAAACTGGTTTTTGCCATGCCGGTTTTAACCGGTTTCTACCAGTGGTTTTAACCGCCTTGGCAGAAACTTGCCAACCCTGGTGGGGACAAAAGCTCATGAGATGCTTATAGGGGAAAACGACGCGTTAAAGCTTAAAAATTTAGGAGATAAAAAAGGAACTTTAAGAAATACAAATCGGGGGGAGGACCAGAACCTTTTTTTTATTAGCCAAAAATTATATAAATTCTTCAAAAGGTGGAAGCTCCAGAGAAGATGATGTTTCTGGGTATAAAGTAGTTGATTAAAGTTAAATGCGAACTTGAAATTTTAGTAATGTTGAGCAGTTCTTGACTTTTCAAACTTTTGTGTTTTTAACATGATTGCTGCGTTCCTTTACGAGAGTGAGAGTTTCCTACGCAAAGGAGAATCCACATAGAGAGTAAGTTGATCTTGATAAATACCAAAGCAGATCAACTGTTGCATGGGATAAGTTGATCAGTAAACGTAGAGTAGAGCAGCGTTTCCTTTTCCTTTTTTTTTTTTTTTGATAAACGGGACCCTTTTTAATGACCCCCCTTTTTAAGGAACTCGTGGCTTATCTTCAATGAAACAGTTTGAATGCAACATTCTAAAATTCAATCACTTTCAATAAAAATGAACATTATTTCAAATATTTATTGTTTCTAAAAAATAATTTCAAAAACTTCCACGAAATTTTCTTAAAATATTTAAAAACCGTTTGTTTCATGAAAAATAACTTTAAAACTTGAATTCAAAATGATATGAGTGGTATTTATTTTACTATCGCAAATACGCTTAATCCTTTGTGAATCAAAGTTTATCTTTTGTTGACCCATAAGTTGAGAACTCCGTTTCACACGTGGAATGCAGTTAAAAAGGGTAAAAATGCCAACACCGCCTTTTATGACAGTTGAGTATATTCAATAGTCATTTTAAAATCTGAACCAGAATTTCAGCAACAGGGTTTTGCGCATATTTGTTGCAAGGTTAAATTAAATGTTGCGTCTATAAAAGTTTCGTATTCTTGAACTGACATAGTCGGAGGTTGTACATTGACAAAAAATGAACTTTTAATTCATATTTCATGTTGATATTTTCCTTGCTGTTCATTCAAAATATACTGATTAAAAGGTTCTCCTAAATTTATTCTTAATATATCAAGTGATCAATTTGAATAAAAAGAAGGTAAGTTTAGCCGACCCTTGAATTGTATCCGTAGAGTCCTGCGGTTTCGCGGTATGAAATTTTAGAAACTGGTTTACAGAAAAGAAAACGTGTAAATTGAACCGTTTTCCACGCATGCGACCCGATATTTTTATTTTCTGGTAATTTAACCTCACTTATTGGCTGAAAATGAGTCCGAATTTAAATTGTCAAAATAAATAAATAAATAAATAATAATAAATAAATAAATAAAATAAAAATAAAAATGAAAAACAAGAACATAAATTAACAACAACAACCCTAACAGCAACACAAATACTAATACTGATAATAATAATAATGATATTAATAAAAGTAATAATAATAATAGTAATAATAATAATAATAATAACATAATATTTTTTTATTAGTATCAATATTTTTTATATCAGTTTTTAGTATTATTATTATTATTATTGTGATAATAATAATACCTGGAATTTCTATCGACGGAAAATTAATAACATCATAATGTGAGTACTTTTTATTCTTTTATTGCAATTACTTTATTTATTGTAATATTTTGCAAGTACATTTATGGCTACAATATTAACGAACGAAAATTCAAGTAACAATAATAATAAAAATAAAAGGAATAAGTAATTACAATAATAATAATAATAATTATTATTATTATTACTATTATTATTAGTAGTAGTAGTAGTATTAATGTATTTAGTACTAGGATTAGAATTAATATTTTTAGTACCAGGATAATTTTTATTATTATTATTAGTAGTAGTAGTATTAGTATTAATATATTTAGTACTATGATTAGAGTTCATATTTTTTAGTACCCAGGATTATTTTTATTATTATTATTATTATTGTTATAATAATATAAGCTAGAATTTAAAGCAGTGGAAAATTAGTAACACCATAATGTGAGTAATTTACTTCTTTTATTGCAATTATTTTATTTATTGTAATTATTTTTCAAATACATTTATGGCGATGATATATATCAACAAACGGTAATTCAACTAACAACAATTAAAAAACTTAAAAATAAGAAACGTATGTTACATTCGATTCATTTAAGTCAGGGCTTCTCAGCGGGGGCCACATAAAAAATCAAACAGAGCACAGAAAAAAAATATGCAAATAGAGAAGTCACCAGCCTTGTGAAGGAGGTCACGATTAAATTATTTTAAATTGGTGAAATCTTTTAGACGAGGGGAAAACATTCCACTACCTTTTACCAAATCTGTTACACATGTATGAAAGGGAAATAAATTAGGAACAAATCATGACACAAGGCACAAGTTTTTTTTTTTTTTTCTTAAGACAGATGTTTTAAATACCTGTTGAAATTGGAATCCCGGACATTTTTAAAATCTCAGAAAATGAATGACGAGCAAAAAGATATTTTAATTAATTCTCAGCAACAATAGCAGAGAACATACCGCTATTATTGCTGAGAGGTTTCTTACATGACTTGTGGAGAAAGAAGAGAAAAATTGGGGATTTGGTTTAAACTTTAGGTACTCAAGAAAAATTTCGAAGTATGCTGATGAAGAAAGTTTTCGCCTAAAAGTACTTCTCCCTCATGAATTTTGACAAGTTGACAAGAATCGTCCGATTCGAGGACCTTTTCTAGGAAACATCTTTTCCACGACACTTCTTTCCATGCTTCACTTTTTGATTTTAATCATATTTCGTTCGTTTTTGAACAGAAAAAACTTGTCAAAACTGAAAATCTGTATCAAATAGGTAGATTTGCTTTAGAGAAAAGAACTTGTTCAACACTTGGAGATACTTTGAGCAAAATATTTTATTAAAATATTTTAAAGGCCACTTTTCATCAGACAAGAAGTGTTCAAACGTTCGTATTCACTGGAGAAATTGAAGCCTATTTACTTGTTAACCAATAAAAACCAGCCATAACATTTTTGTACCAAAAATCAAAAACGTCGCAAAGATTCTTAATTTACTTTTAGTTTCTAGTTCTATGGGTAAAAAGTGAAAAAAAAAAAAAGTCATGCACACAACATGCCTGCCTATTTACTTGTTAACCAATAACACCAGCAATAAAATTTTTGTACCATAAAATCAAAAAACGTCGCAAAGATTCTGAATTCACTTGAAGTTTTCAGTTCTATGGGTAAAAAGTGAAAAAAAAAAGTCATGCATACAACATGCTTATTTACTTGTTAACCAATAACACCAGCCATAACATTTTTGTACCAAAAATCAAAAACGTCGCAAAGATTCTGAATTCACTTTCAGTTTCTAGTTCTATGGGTAAAAAGTGAAAAAAAAAAAAAAAAGTCATGCATACAACATGCCTGCCTATTTACTTGTTAACCAGTAACACCAGCAATAACATTTTTCGTACCATAAAATCAAAAACGTCGCAAAGATTCTGAATTCACTTTCAGTTTTTAGTTCTATGGGTAAAAAGTGAAAAAAAGAAAAATAGTCATGCATATAACATTAATTGAAGGTTGTCAATTGATTGGACGGTTTGATTCAGTTAAAGAATTCTGAAACTTTAAAACCCGTAATTTTTCAATCAAAAGAAAGAGCTAAAAGCGATTTTATCCTTGATGCTAATGATCATGAAGCTATAAATCTTTCATTTAATTATAATTATTAATATTGATACTCTTGTTTTGCTTAGCCGACAAAAGTGAAAATTTTTGTTTCTTATGAAATGAACGGTTTTCAATTTCAGCACAATTTTCTTCAAATTTAAAACCTTTGCACTTAATTAAACATTTCTTATGTCCATACATACATTTATCTGTTCAGTTTTGAAGTTTTATACGTCGAGAGCAATTTTTGTAATACAGCTCTACATTTTATTTCTTCTGCTTTTGTGTGCGTACATATTGGAAATATGTGTCCCTAAAAGTATTTGTATTTAAAACATATTTTTTTTAAATTGCTGTAATGTAGCACTTATAAATGTGAGAAAAGGAATTGGGCTTCATTTCATGTCTGCCTGTATTTTTCTTTCCTTTCTTTTTCATTTATTTTATTTTATTTTTATTTTTTTTTTTATAAATTTTTGTCTCTCAGATAGAACTGAGAGTAACTTCGTTTGTTATAATTGTTCAAAAATATATTTCGAACTGCTTTGGAGCCTATGCCGAACAAGAAAGAGAGAAAAAAATAATGTTACAAAATCGTTAATAGTGTCCGGGGAAAATGAGCTTATTTATTCTTAAATTAAATTCTTGTTTTAAAAACTGTTTTAACAATCAGAAGCAATTCTTTATTCCTCTATTGTATATTTTACGCATTGTATATGTAGTACTTACATTCCTTATTTTTGTTCAACTGATCATTCAGTATTAGAATGATTATTACAAAACCATTTTACAAGTTTTTCTCGATTATTTTTTAGAATACTAATCAGCAAGTCGCTGAAATTCTCAATCAGTCCCGACTTTTCAGTTGTAATCCTTTCGTAGTAATCATAGTGCTGATGTATTACAGTTAAAATATGCTCCGATGTTTATACTCACTACTTATGTTACTTGAATTAACAACACAGATTCATGCATGTATACAAATCAAGGTATTTATTAATATTATACAAGATGGGGATCACAAAACAGTTTGGTGTTCATACGGGGGCTGCAAGTCAAAAAGGGTTGAGAAAATTTGATTTAGGTCATGCATTCACTTTGATGTAAAATTGCTCATTGTGTTAGTTCATTAATTATTTCATGAAAAATATTTCTCAGCCTTGCACATATAACGTCGCCTCAGAGCAACAGTAAGATATCTTAGTGTGATTTTTGGGATTAGATATCTTACTGTTGCTCTGAGGCGACGATATGCCAAATAATTTTACTCATTTGTAATGTACCATCGTTGTAAATGAAATTAGAGTTTCCCAACTTAGAGAGAAAGTTCCTCTTATTCCTCATCCAATTTCCGTAAACATTGGCGATTTGCTGGCGCGACTTTGGCGAGAGATTCACTTTGACTCAACTTCCGACCTTGAACATCTCGTATGAATGCGGAGTTCTCTCTGATACGGGGAGCAGAGAGGCTGGCATGTTCGAGTGAGGAATAGAATTGTTTCGGATCGTTTGACTTTTTTTTTTTTAAACATTCGATCTTCGAAGATGTCTTCCCCCGCCAAAGTGTTCGCTAACATCTTTCTTCTCATTTATTACTGGATCGAATCCATGGTGCTCGCTCTCGTGCCGAAACGATTACGATTCAAAGACATCAGCAACGATATCGCTCTGATCACCGGGGGCGGCAGCGGGATCGGTCGTCTGCTAGCCGTTCGATTCGCCAAGCATGGGGCTAAAATCGTGGTTTGGGATTTGAATCTGTCTGCGGCGGAGGAGACTGCGAAGATCGTGAGAAGCAACGGAGGAGAGGCCTATGCCTATTGCTGCGATGTGTCAAAGCCTGAAAAAGTTTACGAAGCCGCGGGAAAAGTCAAGAAAGAAGTTGGGAAAATTACTATTCTGGTCAACAACGCGGGGATCGTGACGGGGAAGAGGTTCTTGGACTGTCCCGATCACATGATACAGAAAACATTCGAAGTGAATGCCATCTCTCATTTTTGGGTAAGTAACCTCATAATTTTTTTCTTCTTTCTGTGTCTGGCCGGTCATTTCGAATTTCCTTGGAGGGGGCAAAGGGTTTAAACTCAATGTTTACAGGGACGCTCCGAACTTCGATTCTTTGGAGGTCGGAAATTTCCAACCTAATTTGCCGAACGAAACTCCAAATTCTACCGAATGGTAAAATACGGGTATGCACACATGAAATGAAAAGGAACATTCGGGCAAAAAAAAGGTGCAGCTCAGAATTAACCCAAAATTTCCGAATGGTCCGACAAAATTTGCCGAACAAGGAAATAGGTGGGAATTCTCAGTGACTTTCCGTTACTTCCCATCGGGGCACCCCTGAATGCGAATAATATCGAAGGATAACAAAAAAAAAAAAAAAAAAAAATCACCCACTTTTTCACCCTCACGAGGGGATACATTAATTTCTCAAAGTCAGGGGGCGTTGCCCCTCTTGATACCCCTAAACGACGGGCCTGCTCTCTCTCTATAATATCTGTCACGTTTTCTACTGCTTTAGGCCCTGGCACAACCAGGCAGGGGGGGGGGGGGGAGATACCAGGCCCGTTATTTAAAGGACTAAGAAGAGCAATGCCCCATTGGCATTGAGGAATTAATGTGTTTCCATGTAATTGCATGTGACTTTTTTTTATATATACAACTTGCATTAAATAACTGCGCCCCCCCCCTCCATCCGCTCCTAGAAAAATCAAAATAACAGACCTGAGCTCTCATACACACGCTCATACTTATTGAATAATCAAAATTTTTTAAATGAACAATTTTGTTTCATTCATTTATCTTATGGAATTATTAAATATTTGTTTTCAAGGATGCTTAGGATGAGGGAGGTCATGGATCAGGCTGTGCTATTGAAATGTTCAGAGAGAGAGTGTTTTTAAGGCTCTTTCCACCATTTAAGGGTCTTGAATCTGGGGGGGGGGGGCGCTCAGTAGTATTTGAGGGGGTGCACCATTGCCAACCCACCTAGGAAGGGTTATGGCGCAGACTGCGTCATTAACATTTTTAGGGAGGTGGGTTTTTTGAAGGGTAATTTAACCTTTTATTTTTGGAGGAAGGGGGGCTTTTGTTTTAGGGGAGGGTTTTTGGGATATTTAGGGGGGGGGGGTGCGACCTTGCTTTTGGGGGGGGGCACCTCTGCCATTGCTTTTATTGGAATGGGCCTTTCTGTAATAAAACATTCATGTTTGATCAAAATGTACAATAACAGTGCATGTAAATCAAAAATGACAGCCTGAACGTCAGATTGGCTTCAACATCATTTTTTTAAACCCGGGTCTCAAAGCTATGATACCCCCTATTACCCCTCATGTGGGACGGGGCATCATTAGTTTCGTAAGGGAAATATTTTTATTTGATTTTCTCCCTCATTGTCATTTTGAGAAATAGAACGAGAAGCAATTTTTAGCTGTTGCCACTCAAGAAAAAAGGTTTGTTTTTCGGAAGATATCTCTTTCGCTCTATTAATCTTCCATTTCGTGTTATTTCAACTATTTGGCGGATGGTTAAAGATTAGGATTCGTTCTTAATAGCGTGACTAACTTCATTATCAGTTATTGTAACAGACCATAAGTAAACTTTCGTTGTATAAGCATGATGCTGCTCAGTGGTAGAAGAAACTACATTTTTTTTGTACTTGACTACAACCACAGGTAGTTTATTACCCAAATGCATTGAACTACAACTATAGTGCCTAGACTACAACCACAACTACTGTTTGTTTTAAATATAGGAGCTACAAACTACTTTAAAAATGTCTACTTAGTTACTTTTAGGAGATGAATTGAGCTGCAATTTTCAATTTACGCTCATGTTTAAAAAAAAAAAAAAGTAGAAGATTGAAAGAAGAAGTCGCAAAAAAAAGTTAATAAATTTGCTCATTCGGCTTAAGAAATGTAATGACTTCCCGTGCTTGAATGAGCTAATTTGTAATCTTACTAGCGTTATCCGCATTGCCTTGCCCGTGGTAGAAATTTAAAAAGTCATTTGGTTCGCTGGTATATTTCCAAATAACTTCTGCCTATGCGCCCAGTAATATTGCCTTTTCAGATCTCTTCATGTTTTCGACAGAATTGAAAATTTATTACTTGTGACTACCAGTTGCTTTGCCTTTATTTCGCCAACAACTCTATTTTTTTTGCGAGGGAAAAAAAATCAAGATTGCATATACCAGTGGCTTCGTTACGGGGTGAAGGGACCGCAAGGGGGGGGGGGTGTTCGCTTCGGGTGTTATCCATCTGGGGGGGGGGTGACACCCAAAGCGACATTGCAAGTTTTTTAAAAATATGAAGCTAAAACTCATTTTTAAGAATACAAATTTGAAATTTTTCCGAGGAGAAAACCCCAGACCTCTCTTATTTCCACTACATATCATGGAGTGAATAATATACTCAGGATTAGGTTCATATTGTCAATACTTAGACCTAATAGTGGCTTCTTCTTATACCAAAAAATTGAAGCCCATTATCTTCCTCCATCAATTTCATACACCCTCTTACATTATTTGACCTCTCCACGACCTGCACACATGCGTCTAGGGCAAGTTTTATAAAAAGAGTTCATAGTTTTTATTTGTCTTTTGTACATTATCCCACTTAAAATTGAGTGAAACACAAATGTAGTTGTTTCTGAAAATTGTCTGAGTTTCATGTTTACGTAGAATGTTATTATTATTATTATTTTGCGTTTGTCGGGGGGGGGGGGGGCACCACAAATTACCGCCCCGGGTATCACCCATGCTAGGTTCTCCACTGCATATACTCATGTCCGTTTGTCACTGAATTTGAGGCATCATTTTCGGCTTAAAATTGTTCGAGATATCTCTAAATTGTCGTCAGACACTCCCCATTCAAAACGACACTTCCGTCCCATTACTTCCGCAATTTTACCAGGGCTGTGGAGTCGGACTGATTTTGGGGGTAAAGGAGTCGAAGTCGGAGTCGTTAGAAAACATGCCGACTCCGACTTTGGGCTTCTTTTTTTCTTTAATTTTCACTGGACTCTCCTTGCATTAAAAAAAGAAAAAAACCGACTACCAATTGGTTCGATTACACGTATAAAGGTATAGGCTTGCCAGATTTCTAAAATATTCAACCGGCACACTGGAATGCACCCCCCCCCCCCCCCGCCTTTCCCCCGAGCGTCGAGAGTTTTCAAAAGGGTACACACCCCTAGCTGGCTTTTAGAGTATTTTATAGGACAGTTTATTCTTAGTGATATGAGTAAATGGTTACTAATTATGAATCTAAAACAAGGTTCACTTTCACTTTTCATTTGCAAGGACGCTTTGTACAAAGTATCTTTTGGTTTTAATCTCGCTGTAAAAATCCTCACAAACTAATCCGATATTAATTTTTCAAGTTAAGGTTACAAAAGACAAAGTAATTATCCTAGATAATCCTTCCCAGTCAATTTTAGACTTTTTTGGTCATCTGTAATCAAATTTATCTTTTTCCGGGACTTGAAGTAAACCGGCCAGGACGCCGGGATTTTGCCGGAAAACCGGACTGTCCCAGTAAAACCGGGACGTCTGGCAAGCCTATATAAATTCCAATATAACAAAAAAAAAAAAAAAACACTTATTGACAACTAGCTGGCTTGATTGTTTATCGAACTTTCTGTAATAGCTACCTAATGCCGTCCCCTAATTTGCTTGTTTTTTTTTTAACTTTCTTTTACTAATAGTAACTGTCAGCAAACGGTTTTGCTGTCCAATATTTTCTAAGTAATCACCCTCAAATAAAAACAATAATATATTTTTTATTTCGATATCAGTTATGAAAAAAGCAAAATTAATGTATCTCTTGAGCAAGTCGGGGCCCGCAGCTCGGAAAGAAACTTCTAAGGTTGTTCGGTAAATTCAAATAAAAGAAGGCGTGAAAACGCGAATCCAAAAGATCCGATAAAATATATCTGTTTTTTAAATCTAAAGACTATATCTTTAAGCTTGGTTCTTACTAAAAAGTATGAAATAAAATAAGCATATGGTTTCTCGGTTACAACATTCAATAATTGCAGTTAATCTTAAAATCTTCATATTAAGGTTAATTCTAAGCAACCAATAAAATTGAAATTAAAAACTTGGAGAAGAAGAAATATAGGGTATGGTAAAAGCTATTCGTACAGAGCTGTATACCGCCGCATTTTGTGTAAAATTGCTCCAGATGTACATGTACCTAGCTTCTTCCCGTAATATAGGGCCCTATTTTCTTAGAAATTTTATAGATGAAATATAATTTAAGATTTATTGGTTAAATTTTTCACAATTAAAGTATTTATATTTTTTATAAACTCAGGAATTAACTTGGGGTGTCACCCACCCGATTGGTGTCACCCGAGGTAAGCTCCCCAGAATGGTTTTTTAGCTTAAGAAAAAAGTTTTTTTTTCTCTCAAGTTACATTTTTAAAAAAGGGACAGCACACGATTTGATCAAAACCTATTTGTTAAACATTGAAAGAAAGAAAATTAATCCTTTTCAGTTTAAAAAAAGGGGGGGGGGGTTCTATTATATGTAATCTCTTCTAAAACCGAAATTTAATTTCTAACGTTGCAAGCATTTTAAGTTTTTTGATAAAATACAAAGCGAAAATTTCATAAAAAGGATTTATTTTTTCAATCTCTGTTTAGAGGTTTGCCCCCTTCCCATGAGAAGAGGGATGTTGAAAAAATTAAATTAAATACATATATTAAAAAAGTTGGAGTTGGAGTCGGGCCATTTTCCTTCCGACTCAGCAGCCCTGGATTTTACTGCCAATGAAAATATAAATTTTATCTTCATCGGGCCCAAATTGATATAACTTTTAGATTTGTTAATTTCAAAATGGTTTATTTTGTTTTTTGAATTTAATTAATAAATTTAATTTTAGTTATAAGAAAGTATAATATCTGATATTAATACATTCAATTAATAATAAATCACCAAACCAAAAACTATAAACTTTAAACGAAACACAAAGTGAACATTTGTTCCTGGAATTCACTTAAATTCAAAATAGCTTTATTTTACTTGAAAAGAATTATTAACATAATGAATTAGAATCAGCAATTTGAAAATCCGAACTACCTACAGCCTCAATTAGTTTGGATTTTTGACATTCTACTAGAGCTCAAAAACTCATTTTTGTAGATACTGTGGCTTACCTGCCTACCGCTGCGTGGTAAAACAAACCAAATGAATTAATCTTTATGCTCTGAAGTTTAAATTTTAAAATAAATCTTTCAATTTCGTCTACGAAGGCTGCTCATTGTTATTACTTTTTAGAAGATATTTTCAATGAAACCCAGGTTTCGAATGCCATTTGATGCAGCTGGTTCAACGCAACTTTTTCTCTCTATCCAACTAATGCGCTTTTTCCGGCTGCAATTCAATATTTTATCCCACTGCTGGGTTGCAATATGACAGGGCTGCCATATTGGCTAAGGATTGCCTCGAGAGCTTTTTTAGACGCATACACTATGCATTCTCTAAAAACTATTTAAACTTAGCTGCTCCCAAGAAGAGTGAATTCGTGACACATTCATCCCAAAATTTCTCCAAGAATGAAAGATGAATAGAAAATTAAAGAATCTTCTACACTTGCCTTTTGCGCGAAAGGCGTGATTATATTATACACAATAACATATTTGTGTTTTGAAAGATGTTTGTGAACTTTTTTTTTTATAGAGTATTGTTAAAACAAAGAGGTGGATTTTTAACCTCACTTTTGTATGCTATTGTGCACCTTTCACAAGCATGGGTGTTCACTTGAAATTTTTGTTGATTACTTGCGAAGTTGGAACCTCCCATTTTGGTGGAGAGTTAGCTTTGTTGTATTTGTAATTATTCCACTGCGATTAAAGTTCTAATGTAAGTAAAAAGGGTTATTCTGATGTACTTTATTTATCTTGGAAACATTTTCTAAATGCTTGGAACATTTATGTATTATGCTTGGAACACAATACTTGGAACATTTTCTGTATTTTTATAATTTCTCAAAAAATTTATTGCATAGCTATACGTTAATTTTGAAAGACATTCTATTGGATGCGAGAGTTTTTGCCTTTTGTTAAGTGAAATATTTTCCATGATCGGAAATTGATTTCTTCGGAAGGATATTGTTACTGCTTTAAACATATTTAGAAGAGAAAATTCGAAGGCTTCTTCTACAAAAAGACGTAATAGTGTTGCAGCTCAAAAATCTCAGAAAAGGAAGTATGCATTTCCATGAAATTTCTTTCTGTGAGTCGCCCTCGTTTTCGATCCTTGTGAAGAACAACATATTTGTTTTTATTCTTTTTTTAAAGTTTAAAAAACAAACAAATAAACAAACAAAAAATCTCAAAGCAAGTGGAAAACTCAATTACATGCATTTATTTTTAAATTGTTCCCCAATTTTATCTCTCTCCATATGCACTAAAGTGAAAATATCTAAATGCAGAATACACATATCGCTCATTTGGAAGATAAGTGCAACAATACGAAGAAATGAAATTTTACAGAAGAAGGTTGGAAGTTGAACTCTTCAGGCAATTTGCATTAAGAGAAAAGTAAGTTCGTTGTGCTCTCTAGTGGTTAATATTAGAACAAAAAAAAACCTGCCATTATTTTCCAAAGAAGATAACGTCATTTGAAGTCTTTTAAGCGAAAAAAAAAGAAAATTAAAAACTTCGTATTGTGGCACTGTTTTTCCGAACGAACGATATGCATTTACAAATAATTCGGGCTCTAGTAACAACAAAGCTAAAGTGACCGTACTCCCCGTTTTGAAAGCTTCAACCAAAAAGTCTGTTGTCATTAAAGACCACTTTTTTTCTTTAATTAATTATTTTCTTATTTGCTTTTAATTGTCACAGGCCTGAAATTAGTAAATGCCCCGTTTTGAGGAAAAAAAAATAGGTGGTCACCTCAGCCATTCGATCTGAACACACCGACCCCATTCTACATCATGTGTTCTGAACTGTTCTGATAGTAGCAGCCGACAGCGATGAAGGTCATTGACACAGAACGGAGCTGCGGTCTGGGAATTGAAGGTCATGCTTATGGTATAACGATTTTTTCTCCTCTCGTCTAGAAATTTTGCCTCCGATTTTCTACGTGGAAACACGTTATTACGAGTGACCCACAGAGCAGAGGACAGATCGTAAATATCAGTCAAGGTTTTGATTGCAAAATATGAGTCAAACAGAGATATCCTACAGGTCATTTTTTTGTCTCGTAGAATTACGAAACAGAGCTAGTATATCCTATTTATGTCTGAAGTATTCTTTTGTCTCAAGACCAGGGGTTCCCGTCCCCCTCCCAAGTTCAATGGCGCAAATCCCCCCTCCGTCAATTTGTCTCAACCTTCTTTCCCCCTTTCTTATTTTTTTATTTTAAAAAATATTTATTTATTTATTTATTCATTTTTGATTATTATTATTATAATTGGGGCCTCCGTGGCTCTATTGTAGAAGCTTCGCGTCACATGCTAGAGGTTGCGGGTTCGATTCCCGCCGGGGCCCTGGGTGTTATTTCCTCTCTATGTGCTGTAAATCTTTCTTGTGTTTGTCCTGTCTGCCAGTAAAGAAGTCCAACGTTTCGAGGCAATGGCACCAATCTTTTCGTAATAGTTTATTACGGATCCGCCAACAACAACATTATTGTGATTATTTTATTTGAAAAGTTCTTTGCTACGCCAATGACATAGACACACACACACAAAAACTATATTTAGAAAATGAAACAAAATATAAACAGAATAAAATAAAATAAATAACTTAAATTGAAAGTAAAGCAATAAAAAATTTAAATAAATAAAAAAACAATTTAAAAATCCCCCTCCCCCCATTTTTTTTGAAGACGCAACTTTCACCATAATCCCCCTTGTGGGCACCCCTGTGCAAGACAATGCAAAAATAATAGTTGTAACACCGATCCTTCCCACCCCAGGCAGGGGCGTGCACAGCGGGGGAGGGGGGAGAAGGGGCACCCGTTGGCCCGGGCCCGACTTTGAAGGGGGCTTGAGATTTTTCAAAGAAGATGTATACTGCCGTGTGCAGGTAAACGGCAGTATCTGCAGAAATTAGTTTTAGAGATCTTTGAAGAAATGTGTATTGGATTCAGTTCTAACAATAGGAAAATGTTGAAATTAGACGGT
Source organism: Uloborus diversus (assembly GCF_026930045.1). Taxonomy (NCBI): domain Eukaryota; kingdom Metazoa; phylum Arthropoda; class Arachnida; order Araneae; family Uloboridae; genus Uloborus; species Uloborus diversus. The sequence continues at coordinate 32,931,398 of NC_072739.1, forward strand.
TTTTTTTTTCGTGCCTTTTTTTCAGCGGAAACCAAATAAGCGAGCTTGTACAATAAAGGTAACGTACAATAGATAACAAAAAAAAAAATTGCAGTTACTGCCTTTTACTTATGTACGGCAGTATATTGAGATGTAGAGGTAAAAAATATGGAGAGGGACCGGTAAAAGTCATTTGTGACGGACCCTAAAATGTCTGTGAACGCCCCAGTCCCCAGGATAGATACCCGGAAAGGGTCATAGGGTCATAACTCCTCCTAAACCGTCGACAAAATTATCCATCCATCGTCATTGTACGTGATCATAATTCAATAACTGCACACAAGAAAGATGGATGCCGAATATCGTGCATATATTGTACATTGTGTTCAAATACTTCATGAATAAAACAATCAGAGCTTGCCGCAATCTTAATTTAATTATTCATTTGTGTAAATATTTGAAATAATACTTCCTTTCATTGCTTCTGAAAATAACTAAAGTTTATGCCCTACTAGAGGCGTCTTATTCCTGGACGATTTGGTGCTTTTTATGACATCCAAACATTTCCAGAAATGTTACGTACCCAAAACTCTGCGTTTTTCAGCATGACCCCCCCCCCTCTAAAAGGCATTCTGTACCCGCCCTTCTATACCCCCGCTAAAGAAAATATTTGGTCTCTAACAACTGTCATAGGAAGAAAATAGAAACTTAAGAAGTTGATGTGTGTCACAGGGTAAACAACATTTACGGGATGTTGGCTACGAAAATTTCTGTTAAAAGATGAGTCAAGGTCAAATACAATAATAATTTGTCAAGGGTCAAATATAATAATAGTTTGTCAAGGGTCAAATATAATAAATATAACAGTTATCATAAAATATGTGTTTTTTAAACTTACACACTGCCAAATTCGTAATCAAAATAAAATTTGAACAAATTTGTATTCCTTTTAAACAGTTCAAACAAACTTAATGCGCGGTGCACTTTGAGAAGAGATTAATCCTGTGTAAAGCTTGCGAAACTTTCATGAGGAAATGTAATAACAAAAACTTATCTCATACGCGAGTCCAAATTAAATTGATTATTTTAAATGTATGTAATATTGAAACTGAACCTTTAATGTTCAGTTTCAATGTCCATACATATTAGATCAATAAACCATACTAAATAAAAAGGATTACTCAACAATATAAAATTATTGAACTCAACACTTGACATTAATAATATAACCGGGAAAAAGATAAAATAAATTCAAAAAGACCTTAATATGATAAATTAACAAATATTTGACTTGTAGTTTGCTCAATGGTTGGTTGTCGTTTCTTGTTATGCATTCATATTGGCTGACCCATTTGGTATAAATACCGGTGTCCACGTGGTGACGTTCAGTTCTCTCACGACTTTCTTGTGTTGTGGTCAGTTTTTTGCACTGATGAAGAGGCTCCATTATAGCCCTCAAATCGCAATATGCTGTATTTTATTGAGAATTTGCTTTATTTACGTTGGCTTTTCACTTTAATCATATTGTAGCACAAAGCTTAATTGATCATTTTGAATTTAAATTAACTAATAGTTTAATTAGGTACTACATAGTTTAGGCCTTCATCGAGTTTGCACTGTGTGTGATCAGTGGTTTCTTTCAAGATTTTTCATTCCCATTTTTTCAAAATTCTTCCCGTTTAAAAGGCAATGAATAAAGGTTATTTGTATGCGATTACAGCAAACAAGATGCTTAAATTCTGAGTATGCCAGGGTAAATATGAGATTCAATATACCAGGGATGCCCACCTAGAGGGAGTCATGGCGCAGACTCTGCGCTATTGAAATTTTTATAGAGCATTGTTTTGAGGGGTATTTTTCTCTTTGGGTGGGGGGCTCTAGCTTTTGAGGGGGGTCTTCGCAATTGGGGGGGGGGATGCGCCCTTGCTCTTAAGGGGGCACCCCTGAATAGGCTGTCCAGTTTGTTAGGGAGTAGCTCGTTCTGACCTTTAATTCTCAACAACGCACATGTTGAAAGGTTGCAAATAAATCCCACTCGGTGTCACCTCCATTATTGATTGGGCGAGAATTAATGATGTAAGGGCATTTGTTTTCCTTCTTTTCTTGATCACAGGAAATCGAAACATTCGAAATTCGTTTCTCGAAGAATTTGTCTCATTATTTTGAGAACATCCTCCCATCACGCAAGGGGAAAGTAGTTGGAAGAAAATACGCACTAAAAATGATAGCATCGAAGTGACCCAAGTAAATAGTTGGGCAAACTGTAATTAAATTAGAATATGAAGTACTGTTTTTAAGCAATAGTTTTGCTGTTACTTCGTTTCCTTTTATTGAGTTTTTTTTTTTTTTTTTTTTTTTTCATTTTATACTGAATGGATACATTGTAATTTGTTGAATGATTATTTTCCTGTTAGCTTACAACTGGTGATTATTCTACTCTACAGAAAATACTCTACAGAATGTATCTTCTGTTGTGTTATTTTTTTTTCCTAAATGAGGGTGCTCACCTCCCCTAAGAGTAAGAACGCACCATCTACATCACGACCCCCCCCCCCCAAAGCAAGAGCCCCCCTTCTAGAAAGTAAAAACTACCCCTCAAAACAACCTCACCTAAAAATTTCAATGGCGCAGTCTGCACCATGACCTCTTCCCCCCCCCCCTAGGTGGGCCCCACCCCTGCTAAAATTCTTTACGGTTATTAAGTTCGCTCGTTTTTTGCATACATAGTAAACCCTCGTTACTTGGATCCCGTTAAACCGAACCTTGCTGAATCCGGACAGCCATTTGTAAGCTACTTCCTTTTTATTGAAAGGCGAGTTAGCGTAATAATGTATTTTTTATTTCTGTGGTAATATTTTGTCATATTGTCTAATACAATTCTATATTTCACACTCTTGAATTAAAAATACACTTTTTACTGTGTGCAGTAGTTCTTTTATGTACTTTGGTCGAATTTATGGGTTGTTTTGTTCAATCCATATTTTCATTGATTCGAATGATCTGCATCCCCTTTTAGTCATTCATTTCCACATTTTAAATACTTTTCACCCCCTCGAAGCAATAACTGGATCATATATTGCTCAAAAATATTTGTTGAACAAGTGTTTTACTTTTTTGAAAGCAATGAAATCCAGTTAAAGCTCAGGTTTTTGCGTTTGCACTCTGCTATAAATATTTCATATTGAACGAACAGTTCAAAGTCAAAGCGACTGGTTTTTTGCTGTCGCTGCTTCCGATTTGAGGTCAGAAACAGATAGCGATGCTATTTTTATCGTTCTATTTCAAAATTTTATGCTCATTTTATGTGACGGGCAGTGTACGTTGATCTGAAAATGTTATCTTTTTCTTCAGAAAAAAATCACCACAAAAATAGAGCGTGCATTAATAGTCTCTAAATATCGAATTTTCAAAGGATATGCTTGAAGAGCTACCAGTTAGCTGATCTCTACATAGTATAAAATGAAGTCTCCAAAAAGCGTCTGTGTGTTTGAACATTCAAAACTCGAGAACTACCCGGCCGCTTTTGCTGAAATGTTCACTTCTTTAAGTCTTGAGAAGGTTTGCACACCTGTTCGAAAAAAAAAAGAGGAATAGTTCTTTTTTTATTCCAATTTAGGTTCAATTTTCACATAAATTCCTGAATATGGGGATGAAAAATTACTTGCATATATTAATATTATATATCGTTTTAAAGAGTAGAATTTTCCGCGTTCTACGCAATTTGTTTCAATGATCTAACTTATTTACGGTACGAGATATTTACGTTTTTAGCTCGAATATGTTTAGGCTTAGCTGAAATTTAGGCACTACTTTCTTCATTAAATATATCAATAAAAAGTAAAAGAACTCTCCCAGTTTTCTTTTTGACACCATTGGAAAGAGCTGCTTTTTTTACTCCAGATTTAACTATACCTACGGTCGAAAGTTTAACCCTATATCTCCATTAGAAAAAAATTTACAAGCGAATGAATGAAGTTCAAAAATTTGCTCTCTATTCAAGTTTTTAACCATTTTATTTTGCGTTGCCACGGTAACACTTTTTGAATCCAATGTTTATATCCATCTTTTCCATTTTCAATTCTTAAACTTATTTTGTGTTTACATGGTTACGCTTTTTTGAATCCATCTTTCTCACATTATTTTAATTTCTTAAAAGTATTTTAATATCTGTCGTCATTGTTTGGAGTGGAAATTTTGCATGACGTTTTTTTTTTCTTTTTTTAAAGCCTAATTGTTGAATATACGTCATTTCACACAATTTTTATTTTCAAAGTAGACCGGGCAAAGCCGGACAACGCAGCTAGTTATATATAAAATCCTTATAGGGACACTCTCCGCTGACGTCATCAAATCAAACAACCGGCGGCTCTACTCATAGGCGGCTGGTGCATTATAAAAGGGGGAGGCCCCTGCAGCTGATTTTTTTTTAAATTGAGCTAAATTGAACATATAGCTATCATTAAATGATTAAATTTCTTCCAAATAATTTAATACATTCTTAGCCTCTAACATCGAGACAGATGGCAAGCGTAGCCCTTCCAATTCGAAGTTACATTTCAATTCTGATGAAATAAAAGCGTGAGAAAAACCTATTTAATAAAAAGCGTGAAAATTTAGTATTCACTTTCTTGAAATTAATCAATCCACCCTGTAAAAATTTTTCGATCGATCGTTAATTTTAACTATGAAAGCGAGGGGAAAGGCCTCTTTACTCTTTGAATTTAGGGGACTGTTGTCCCCCTTGCCCCCCTCTACGAGTCGCCAATGGCTGTTATCCCTATTAACGAGAGTAAAAAATTTTATTAATCTCTCGGAATCAACATATAAGAGGTTAAAAAGTTTTCTCATAAGAAACGTAGGTTTTTATGAGAAACGAGAGGACTTGCACCTTTTCAAAAATAGGCCGAAGAGTAACTGATACTTTCTATGTGAACGAGTTTGGACTACACTTTGCTAAATTATTTTTGGCGCTATTTTGACGTCCCTTCAGCAACTTAAAAAAATACAAGCATAATCTCTTTAAAAATAAATAAAATGAAAAAAAAAAAGGAGAAGAAAATTAAATAAATGTGTGTAAAGAAAAAAGAAATAACATGGATTGAAATTTGATGAAAACCTTTTTGGCGTCGTTTCTTTAGCAAGTTAAAAAGTAAAAATATAATTATCTCTTTTGAAATAAATAAAATTTTAAAAAATGCGTAATGCATTTATGAAGAAATGAAACGAGGAACTAATAAATAAGGCAAAAGTAAATACACGAAAGTTTAACATTAAATAGCAAAGAAAAAAAAATAGATGACAGTAAAAAAAAAGAAGAATAAGAATAAGAATAAACTTGGAAGAACAATGAAACAAAGAACAATGATAACATTATTTAAATAAACTTAATTTAACCTTAAAAATTCAAGGCATTTTCTCTGCATCTTCAAGTTTTAATTTTTACCCTAATTATTGTGAAAAGTCTCTAAGTCGTTATTATTCGTTTTATTCATGGCTAACAAGGATAATTTTCGCAAAAAATCCAGAATGAATTTTGGTAATTTAAATAGCAATTCTTATGGAAATAACGCGTTCGCGTGCTTACTTTTTTCGCAATAAGGATGGAAATAATCTTTTGCTTCAAAAAAGAATTATGAAAGTTAACATCTCCTTTCTTCATTCGCCATCCATTTGTTTGTTTTTATCTGAAGTAGGTCGGGTGTTCTTCCTTCGTTGTTCGGTTTTCAAGAAAATCGTCTGCACCATTAGTCAAGCATGTTTTTTTTCGGAGTATTTTTTTTTCTTTCCAAATTACGTTAAATTTACTTTTTATTTTTTCAGCTTAATTGATTTTCTTTCATCAAGGCTATTTTTGATATATTTTACTTAAAAAGAATGTAACCGGCATTTCGGAATCGAACGATTTCAAAAAAAGATTTTATTTCTTTTTAGTGATAATATAAAAACGTCGTAAACATATTTTTTCATTTACTATCGTCTGCTGCACGAAAAAAAACATTACAATGGAAATGATATTTTCTATTTGGTGTTGCGTTAGTCATTAGTTTAGTTACGGTAGCTCTGAAACTAATAAAATAAAACATTCGCTCTGACCTTCTAAAAGTTTTATTGTTTTTTTAGATGCTCTGAAATAGCTTTTGTATTTACTTTAAAGTTATACGTGCGTTTATTTTTCATGAATGACGCAAATCATAATTGTTCTATGAGAAACATGTTGGACATTCAGTTGTTTCATCGAAAATTATAGTTGAAATATTTTAATTTCCAGCCAATTAGGAGGTTTTTTGAGCAATAAAATTCTTAGTATAGTATTAAAACAATTTCATACTTTCAATGTTTTGTCATGTTTCAAGAAGGATTAGTTAAAAACTCGACTTAAAAAACTATCAAACCCCAAGCTTGTTTTGAAGTAAGATAGTTATTTCCGGTCTATTTACTTTTCTTGTAGTTAGCTATGTTTTTTTTCCGAATGTTTCATATTAATTTATTTTCAAGGTAACTGATAGTAAACAGAAAATTTTAATGTAGATCTATATACATATATTTTTTTGCAATCGTTACCTTGACCACAATTTTGAGTAGCCATTGTATTCAATGGTCAACTGGAGGTAGATTTTCCTTAGTAGCGTTAACAGCCACCTTGTAACAATTTTTCGGTGGATCGTATTGTTTTTCATTTTGTTATCGCTCGCTAATCTACGCTTTGCTTCCTTCTATTTTTGTGCTGAGGTTTCGGAAGCGTGCTTTTATTTTTCACAATTTCGACACAAATTGTGAATGTTTCTTATGCGAAATTATTTTCAGATTTCCTGTTCCTGTCCATTAATAAGAAAAGTGAATCTTTTCCTCTGAAAATTTTGCAAGTTTCTTGTTTCGTCACACCATTTTCATCATCTGTTTTATTAATAAAATGGATTAAATTTTGCTAAAGTGCAATACAAGGGAATGTGGAGCAAAATGTAATAGTCAAAATAACTTTTTTCAAAATGAACAAAATGGAAATTTTTCATGGAAATTACAGTATATGAAGAAAGAACCAAGATTTTTTTTTTTTTTTTTACAGCTTGCATTGAAGTATTACTTTTCATTTTTGGCAGTAAATTCGTAATTAAAAAAAAGTGGAAAATTTTAACTTTTTTGGATTGAGTTCAGTGAAGAATAAAATATTTTTGTAATGAAATATTTTTAATTTGATTATTTAAAAAATAAATCTGCAAATGAATGAATCAAAAACAATTAATTGATTAAATAAAAAATGAAACAGTAAACGAATAAATTGAAAAAGAAATTAATTGATACAATATAAATGAGTGAATAAATAAGAAAATAAGTGAATGTATGAATAAATATAAGTGAATTAATAAATGAAGGACTGTAAATGAAAGAATACGCAAGTCATTTAATAAGTGAATGAACTAGTAAACGAAATGAGCTATTTCAGTTTTTTAACATTCACTTAGCCCCGTGTACACTTGACATATTGCATTAAACATTTAAAATCGACACTTAACTAAAATGAAATAAATAAGTACTGCACTGGATATCAATAAATCTCAAGTAATACTTAAAATATTAATTGCAAAAATTTCAACATTTTGTAAATACAAAAATTATTTTTGATAAATCACAAATGTTACAAAATGTGCATCTATTTTTTAAAATGACTTACATTATTATTTTCCTTGTTCTTTTGAGCTATTTATTTTTTGACTGAAATCAATTTTGTGTTTCTGAAATTAGTCAAAATATTGTTACATAAGTGGTGCTGTAAACTGGAAATATTTTACCATTTCATTTGTCTCCACATTCCCCAATTTATTCTCAATTGTTCCTCGAAATTACATTACAGTAAAAATTTTAATGTGTATACAATCGCAAGTTAAGTATATTCTACCGAACAAAATGCTGCTAGTCTTCCAATTCATTTTTCTTGTTCAAGAAAGAAAAGAAAAACAGACCATAGAAACAATTCTGTTGGATTTAATTTTAATTGGCGAGAAATGTAGCAGTATTCTATACGTATCTAAAAAATAAATTATGAATTAATTAATTCATAATAGACGATTTAAAGTCCTGTTGATTTTATTTCTTTACATTATTTGGCAAGATTCTAAACGTTTTTCAAAATTCTATTTGCAACTCCAGCGCTCGAATACGTTACCTTGCGGTGATTAACAATACTAAAGAAAAAGGTATAACATTCCATTCCACGTGTTTTCTTTGGGGTAAATTGCAAGCTTCAGACAGTTTGTGGTGTAATGTAATTTCAGAAGAATAGAAGAGAAAGCTTCCCACAAACACAATGAAAAATTACTGTCACTCACTAAGCGTCAAAGCAAGTCATAAGTTACGGCATCTTATTGTATTACCTTTTTCATCCGCCATTAGACAGTAGCTGCAGCGCCCCCAATAGTTTATTGGAGTTGCGAATTGATATTTTGGCTACAATGTTGTAAAACTTATTTACTCTACGTTAATTATCCAGTTCAGTTTGAAAAGTCTGGATTAAATTTTATATATTTATTAAAAACATTCATCATTATGGCCGTCACGTGTAAGACAATCGGACTCAACACTTTGTTATGTAGTAGTTATTATTTTAATCACGCAGGAGTAAGCTCATTTTTGAATCTTTGCATTTGATGCTGGGATACTCCTGATGAAGTTATGTTTTTATTAAATAGTTTTGTAATTTAAAATTGAATTTATTTCCGCGTGCCTGGTGCTGGACATCCTAAGTCATCTCTTGTAATATATGCATGAAATAGTTGATAATTTTGCTCTACAAATAAAGCAGTAACGAGACAAATTATAGGTTTTGAAAGCTAAGGTTCCAATGTAAAAGAATCATATCTCATAAGTTGTGAAATAATAATTTAAACTGTTGAAAAGAATTGTGGCCATTCTACGAAAAAGCCGCCATTATTCCGGCACGTGGCAGCTCATGTACGTCACTAAAAAGTAATAATTTTAAAAGGTAATGAAAATGTTTTTGGCTGAAGAAATCACACAGACGATTTTGATTTCTCATGCAACAAAATTTTGTTCATTACCCTTTTAAATTATTATTTTTAGTGAAAAATTTGAGTTGTCACGTGCGTGAAAAAATGAGTTTTTTCCTCGGATTCCTCCATTTCAACAATAGAGCAGTGGTGCAATATGTGGGGCTCGCGGAGCTGATCCGTGTAACCCGTTATAATCTTCGCTGTTATAAATCGAAAACAATGTTCTAGAACTTTTTAAATTAACCGATTATCTAGATTCGTTATTTAGAACGATTGCTGCAAATTGGGCGTCCAATAGTCAGAAATTAGTTTCTAAAAAAGGGATGGCAACTTTGCATTAATAAAATAAGCATGGAGTAATGATGAAAACAACGGGGTGATTCCTTCAGTCAAAAGTACTATTTTAGTCACTGAAATATAATAAGCAAAAAAAAAAACTTGAAATCAGAAAACTTTTATTTTCTCATTAATTATTTTTTTTTTTAATTTCCTTTTTGTCCGAAATAAGGCGTGGTCTTTATGACATTACAAGTGCACGCTGAATGTTTACATTGTTTTAAAAAAAAGGTTGCCGTTAAACAGTAATATTAACTGCAACCATAATGATAATTTTGATTGAATTTACTGAAGCAAACATGAAATTCATTAGTGTTACTGTGCTACAATACTATAATAGTGTGTTACAATATTTTTATCTTTATCTAATGACAAAATATTGCGCTCTGCATTAATGGCATTTTATCACTTGTGATGCGCAGAAGTGTAAAAAATGAAATTGAATCTGCGCACTGATGGAAATATATTTTTTTAAATGTTAAACTTCGTCAAATTATTTTAAAAAATGGTTAAATCATATGTTTTTAAGCATGTTCTTTCAGGGGAAAAAAATTCAAATTTTGGAAACAACCCAATTTTTGGTTTGTAATTTTCCTTCCTTTTCCGTGTTTTCCTCTTTTATCTATAAATATATTTAAATTTTATACGTGTTCTGACCCTTTCTTAGAAAGGTGAAGCTCTTTGGTAAAAAAATGTTGAGCTCCACTGTTATAGAACATAGATGAAAATAAAATGGAAATGTCACATTTTTCGTTTAACCTACAATAAGGTACAAGAAGATTTGATTGAAAAAAAGCCAAATTCATTAAGAAACCTCACAAGTGGCGTAATTAAGGAAACCTTATATCATTGTTTCCTATGTAAGCTGTTGTTTTTTAAAAACCTTTTTGTTCCACTATTCAACACGTGTATAATGAAATAAAGTAATTCTTTATTGAATTT